>NW_005359881.1:675594-683089 GCF_000412655.1 Myotis brandtii
AATACAGTTCCTCATGTTGTGACCCCCAACCATAAAATTATTTTTGTTGCTACTTCATAACTGTAATTTTGCTACTGTTATGAATCATAATGTAAATATCTGATATGCAGGATGTATTTTCAGGGGTCTCGACCCACAGGTTGAGAACCGCTGCCTAGAGGCAAAGGAGGCAAAGAACGGCCTTTAAAAGCCACGGTGTGTTTTTAGAATTAGTGTTTTCCTTTTAGCCGAACTCCTGTCACAGGCAGTGTGTCTCCTTGACAGGGACAATGCCTGTGAGGAATGTGAAGTCTGTCCTGCCGCAAGCAAGGTGGGAAAGCGCCCGTTCTCCCCTGAGCCTTCTCCCTCGACTCTGAAGGCTGCTCCCACAACAGCCTTCATGCTCATCTGTCCCCTTCCACATGATGGGTTCAGAGCCACGGGCAGCTGCTATTTATAGACTGTAGACTCTGGTTCACTGACCGTGTTACAGATTATGCAGCAAAAGACTTCCTGTGTCGGAGGTACTCATGACTCATATGCCATCTGACGCGTGGGAAGGCTTTCTGAATCGGTGGTTCATTGTGTCAAATTCACTTCAGTGGTGGTTTCTCCACTGAACGGTAAACCTGACTTCCCCAAATGCCCTCCCCTCTAAGGTCATAAATAGGTAGCCGGGCAGGCCACCGAGAGGAACAGGGCTGCTTGCCGGTTGTGAACATGGATTTGAGGAGAGCTGACGTTTTCGGTTGTCGTAGGCAGTGGGTTCGGGAAGCGTAGGGACCGACTGCAGGTCCTGCCAATGCGAGGGAGAGAGGCAGAGGCAGGAGCGGGCTCCAAGGTGAAGGTTCCGCCCCTCAGGGTAGACTGCACTGCTCCGCTCCGCTGCAGGAACAAACACCCCAAATCTCAGTGGCTCAGGACAGTCAGAGTCCGTGCCTCCCTCCCCGCATTACGTAACTGACATGGGTCACTTACTCGGGGACACGGCCAGTGGCTGCCCTGCCATCCCATAGCCGTGCCATCTGGATGGAACATGTGGCCTCTTCAGTTTCTCGGGGAGAGAGGCTGGTGGGCATGGACTTTTCCCTGCCTCCGTCAGTTAAAGAGACGGGCCATTTCCCCTCACACTTCATTGGCCAGAACTAACCACATGGCCCCAAAGGTTGCTGGGAAGTGTAGTCGTCCATATGCTGGAAAGAAAGGAAAGCCAGATATTAGTGAGTACCAGTAATGGGCTGTAGAGTCAGGACTGCAGATGAAGGAGCAGACATTGTGGGTCAGATGGCTGGGGG
This sequence comes from Myotis brandtii, assembly GCF_000412655.1. Lineage (NCBI taxonomy): Eukaryota > Metazoa > Chordata > Mammalia > Chiroptera > Vespertilionidae > Myotis > Myotis brandtii. Next base: position 676,869 of record NW_005359881.1, read on the forward strand.
AGCGGGGGGTGCAGAGATTCCCAAAGGGTGATGGCAGCCCCAGTCTTCTCGGGTTGGAGAAAGCCCCAGCATGTCGGCAGATTTGCCCACACTTCTGAGCTGTTTCAGGGTTCCTGGGAAACGTTAGCTTTTAAGGGGTTCTCCTGTTGTATCACTTTGATAGTCTATATATGTTATAATTCTGTCTTCCTCTAAGTATGACCCTCGCAACTCAATTCCCCAGTAAAAGTATGTGAACTTTAATTGTGAAATTTCTCGTCATCTTCGCCATTAAGGGAATAATTACTGGTTGATTACTTAGAATTCAGTACTCAAAGCTTCCGCAGATCCGAAGTGAGACTCACAGTCTCATATGGGACAAAAGATTAGCAATTGGAGAGGGACAGGTGACTTTGAATTTTTTTTAAGGTTCCGAACCTTCTCTCTCTCTCTCTCCCTCTCTCTCTCTCTCTCTCTCTCTCTCTCTCTCTCTCTCGTTACTTTAACAAAACGTTTTAAATGCAAACACCTTTCCATCTCTTTTTATCTCCTTCCAAGTCCTGAGTAAAACATGAGATAGCATCTTTTCATCTAACTGCGCAAGAAATACCAGCTACCATTTCCCTATCAGGAAAGAACATTCCCTTCCTTGCGGTTCAGTGTCATTGTCTGTGAGACAGGGAGAATGGGCCCTGCCTTGCAGAACTGTTGTGGGAATAATGAGCTGGGGACGGGGAGAATGACAGTGAGGGCTCAGGACTGTTTAGTCAAATAAATGCTTTATGATAGGGCTGCTTTTCCTCATACCCACAACTCGGAGACTAAATAGAAGCAGATACTTCATCGAGAGACCCTGACATACTCGAAGCACTTGGCCTTGTTTTTGGCACTCAATGTCTTCCACAATATCAGTATTAGTACCACTGTTGCTGTTACCATGACTGCTTCCTCTAATTCTGTCACTTTTCACATGACTGCCGTGGGATTTTTTTTTTTTAGGTATTTGTCTTAATGAACTAAATTCTGTTTATCAACATAGATTTTTCTCCCCAGGGATGCTTTTTGCCAGAATATAAGAATATATATTCGTTTCCAAGCCCTGGGCACTGCCTGACTTCTCTTCCTCTTTGCAACTCTTCTTTCTCTTTGCTGTGGTTTCTGGGGTGGCCGCTGGGCTAGCAGGCGCCATGCTCAGTCCTGCTGCTTTGCTGGCGTCTCAGCTTTGACATGGTGGCGTTACTTTCATTTCTTTTATGAATTGCAGTGCCGGTGGCAGACATCAAAGCGGTGGTGACAGGGAAGGACTGCCCTCATATGAAGGAGAAAGGTGCCCTTAAACAAAACAAGGTATGGCTTCCAAATTATGGCATGTAGTTCTGTCTGAGCAACGCAGCAGCCATGGGCCCAGCCTTCATTCTTCAGCAGCAATGCACATGTGCGTGCATGCCTGCCTGCCTGCGTCCGTGTGTGTGTGTGTGTGTGTGTGTGTGTGTGTGTGTGTGGTTGCACATCTTTCTCTTTTCCTGATTTCTTTTACATCTGTCAGCTTTATTTTCCCTCCCACCAATCATGTGTTGAATCCGTTCTCCCTCCCTATGTCCAGCCCTAGGACTTGCCCTCTCACTATTGTCCCTGGCTTCTCTCCAGCCTTGTCCACTCACACACACCACCACCACCTTCCCTGGGCCTCTCCTAACCTCCCATGGGTGTTTATATTATCCCTTACCCAACTCCACCCCCCAGTCTCTTTCATTTTCTCCTGTTATCACTGGGGTCTCAGTGAAGCCTGGGAAAGGCAGAGACCAAACGACTCAGAAAATCATAGAAAATGTTTGAGGCCTGACATCCTCAGGATGGTGGAGAGGACTGTGAAATAGACCAAACCCAGCTTCCAGCAGAGACTTTCCCCAGAGCTGGATGTCGCTTCAGTCCTGTTCACATTACAATAGTTTCACCCACCCCTGCTAGTTGACCAGCTGGCTGTTCACCAGGACAGCCCGCGGCCCCGCCAGAGAGTGTGCCAGGGGCATTCTCTGAAAAGAGGCAAGATTTCCTTTGCCCCCAGTTTGGAGGCATTTGATCTTGGAGGGGCCACAAGGAAGCCAATTCTTTGTTGATACCTCTTGGCGTCTTGTGATATATAGTACACATCCGTGAATGAATTACCCAGATCCATCAGGGCGCTCCCGCCACCTTGGTACCAAAAATTATCATATAGATCAATACGTTGCTCTTCAATTGTTCACTGTTGGTATCTATGAGGAATATAAACATTATGTGCATTTTACCTATCAGTCAGGGTTGAAGTGAATAATTCCTGCTCTGTCATCTCTAACACGAAAAGGTAGTGGGGAATCCTGGTCTGCATTGGATGATCCTGTCTATGGTTGAGGAAAAACAAAAGTACATGCATACACACACACACACACACACACACACACACACACACACATCGAGTTATATCCTCAAGGTCACCTGGGTAGATGGGACAGAGTCCACAGAGTTAAAGTGATTGCTGGCCAAAGTGGCCATATGAGGCGAGTCACCCCAAAACAAGATGAGGAATGGCAGCCAACACTGTGTACTCAAAATACGTTGTGTAAATCTCTGCTCTTGTATCCATTCAGTCCATTATTTGGCCCTGGAAGATGACAGTCCCAAAACCAAGGCACCATCATGCCCAGAATTTCTCTGAGCATCCCCTGACCCAACGTGCCTCGTCCCTGGGTCCAGGCCCAGAGGGTAGAGCGTGAGGTCAGAGGCCCTGGGCAGGGGGCGAATCTTCAGGTCCTCCTGCTCCTCCGTCCCCAGAACTCACCCTCCTGGGCCTCCCGCCGCACAGTGAGGGGGGCCTGGTGAATCAGTGGCACAAAGGATGGCCATGAGCTGCTCCTGGACATCAGTTTTCTCTGAATTAAATTCACTGGGAATGAAAGATCTTAGGCGGTGAGCTCAGATGGCTGAGTGAGTGCCATGGGGTGTGACAAGGAGCCCCTGAGGGGGACACTGCCCCAGATCCATGACAGCGTGCCCCCCACCTCCTGGCGCCTCTCTCCCTCCAGAAGGTCTGGACAGGTGGCAGCTCCTGGAGTGTTAGCCCGAGAGGTGTCATTGCTCCCAGCTCTGCAGCCGCCCGCGCCACGTGCGGAAGAGCTGACCTCCACCGACAACTCAATGACAACAAGCCAGAGACATCAATAAACTCATTATAAGTGATAGCAGCCTTGAGACAGGCATGCAGCTCAGAGAATTAATTCCTCCCCCTTCCTCCCCTCCCAGGCAGCTTCGGTGAAATTAGAGTGGGGACTGACATGCTCCCGAATTTCCCATTTCCTGCCTGTTGTATCGGGAATCTGGGTCAGGACAGTGCCCCTCGTTCACGTCCTCACTGGTATATGCCTCAGAAGGGCCAAGACCCAAGTCTGCAGCCCCCTTTCCTTGTCGGCGTCCCTGAACAGAGGCAGTGTCACAAGGTCAACCACCCGACCCTCTGGCCTCCGGTGACTTCTTCTCTTCTAAGGTTGCACCCTGCCGACTGCTCAGTCCAACGGAATAATCGTTGCGCTCAATATTGTACAGTGTAGGCGACTTGAGAAGTGCACGTTAACGTTCATATTAGACGGGACACCGAGTGTCTCCCCCAAGGTCACTCAGCTACAATGAGATGACCGTGTCCCTTAGTCCTTGGTCCTTGTGTCTGGCTCCTCCTGTCTGCACTCAGTAGATACTCACCAATGAATGAACCCAGCTCTTCTGACATTGGGCCTAGGCTCCCCCTCTGGCTGCTATGGTATAAAATCCAGGGTGGGTAGCCTTTGCTCTACAAGGTTCAAAGATCAAGGGGCAGACATGGTCCCTAAAGATAATGGGTTCACCAAAGAGCGTCATTACCTGCCATGTTGTAGGAAATTTACACCCCTACGAGCATCTATCTGGTTGAGATGATCAAAGGTAGACTAGCCCTTCATGCTGCTGACTGGGGAGGAGTTTACAGCTTCTCGTGGTCCCTCTGGAGGAGCAATGCTGAAGAGAGAGCCACAGCTTTGGGTGGCATGGCCCTGGACCACTCACTGGGCAGCCACTTCTCAGGACACACCAGGAGCTCTGCTCCCTGTTGAGGCTGCAAAACGAACGGCCCTTTCCCTGAGCGGGTGGTGTTTTTTCCAATCTCTTGCAGGAGGTGCTTGAACTTGCTTTCTCCATCTTGTACGACTCAAACTGCCAACTGAACTTCATCGCTCCTGACAAGCATGAGGTAAGGTCTTGGTGGGGTGAACTGATGAGAGGATGTCACACTTTCTCTAGAAAAACAAGCAAGAGGAAAATAGGGGAAAGAAAGAAATTTCATTTTTTTAAAAAAAGCAAAACCATGAACAAAGAAACATCTTGTAGACTTGGGATGGAATGGGAACCTCTTGAAAACCTGCCAGCTTCCCTCCGGCGCAGTAAGAGTCCATGTAAAGCAGAAGAGCCTGCGGATGCTTAAGGCTCAGCCAGGGCCTCGCTGCGACCCCAGAGGGGGGCCGCCCTGGGTACCACTGTGGAGGTTTCATGGAATACTTCGTTTTTGGTCAGGAATTTCCCAAGACAAACTTGTCTCTATTCTTTAAAATACTGTATACACCCTGCCCGGCCAGCTTGGCTCACTGGTTGAATGTCAACCTATGAACCAGGAGGTCATGGTTCGATTCCCGGTCAGGCCACATGCCTGGGTTGCGGGCTCAGTCCCCAGTGTGGGGTGGGCAGGAGGCAGCCAATCGATGATTCTCTCTCATCACTGAGGTTTCTATCTCTCTCTCCCTCTCCCTTCCTCTCTGAAACTAATAGAAACATTTTTTAAATAAAATACTATATACACCCAAAACTCACATAAAATAATATTGAAAAATAGAATTTAAAAACGCATTTGATAAGGGAGGTTTTCTTTAAATTATTTGAGAGGTTTGGGGCTGTCTCCACCACCGGGTTTTATTTCTGAGATGCTTTTGTTCCTTTCTGACATCCTGTTATATGTATGATTTGTTTCTCTTCTGGAGGCACGCTGTCAGCTATATTTAAAATATTTAGCATGAGCTAGGAAAGTGCGTTTGGAAGGGAAAGTACAGCGATGGTTGATTTACCTTCTTCTCTTGTAAGCTCGAATCCAGCATCACGCCGGAGACTTATTTTTAGACGGCGCCATTCAGATTTGGTCGGCGTGTGGCCGCATAAACAGCTCTCAGAAAGGAAGGGATGTGTCCGTAAATCCCACTTTGTTCCCCGGCCCTCCGGGAGCTGCGCTCATTTGGAAGTTATTCAGAATCCGGCTTTCACTGGTTTGAAGCTTTTGAATAAAATTGTACATCCCAGAGCGAGAGGAGAGATTAGACGCAAATCCTGCATTTAGAATGGTGCTTGCATATCATTCTGGGCTGCTTGACATTTAGTTTGCAGAAGGCTCTGACTTTGTCCTCGTCGTCGTCCTGAAATAGATTCTGCGTCCCACTGTTTCTCTTTGGAAATAAAACTGTGGTTGCGCGGGCCACCACATCCACACTGTGCCCTAGAATAGGAGACTGGGGTGCTGCTTAAACGGTGGGGGGCTTTCCCTGGAGCGCTCATTCCAGGTAACGCTAAGTCTGGGCCGCCAGGGCCGCATGTATGTCTGCCTGTGATGTGGGAGGAGAGAGCCGCTGTGTGCGTGTGAGCACTTTCACCCTCTTCAGAGCACTTTCCCATCTGCTCCCTCATTTGAGTGGCATCCTCACGCCGTAAAGTAAAAACAGTGGTCCCGGTGCCCCCTTACCAGGGAGGAGAGAGGCACTTCCCGGGGGGAGGGAGCACCTCGACAGCAGGAGAGATACAGTGATTGTAACTCCTCTGAGCTTCTCTCCTTCCTCTCACTTGACTCTCATCTAACATCCAAAAGAGCGAACCAGTAGTGTCCCCGTTCGTGAAGGAGGGAAATAGCGCAGAGGTTAGGACACGTGTCCCCGGTCAAACAGGTCGTAAGCGGTAGAGCTGGGATTGGAGCCGTGGGGGGCGTTTCTCCGGAGACCCCTGCTCTCTGGCTCCGGCTCTGTGTGGCTGCGCAGAGAGAGAAAGCGGGGCCTAACTCACAGCTCCTGCCTGTGCCCAGCACCCAGCTTCAGCCGGTCTCAGCTCAAGGCCAGTCTGGGTCCATCTGCACCACCCCCACCCAGCACCACCTCCACCCAGCGCCACCCACACCCAGCGCCACCCCCACCCAGCGCCACCCACAC
>NW_005359881.1:683688-697987 GCF_000412655.1 Myotis brandtii
CCCAGCACCACCCACACCCAGCGGCCACCCCCCAGATTATGTTGGAAGCCCACCCAGATACCATGTAGTTTTATTTGTAAGAATTCCCATGTGCATCTCTAGGCCATCAACAGTCCACTGTGAAACCTAACGACAGTACTGTTATCACACCCACTCTCATAGAAATGTTTTGTACAGAAACCAGTTTTATTCGTTGCTTCCCCGAGTGCAGCTGTGGTCATGCTCTAGGTCTCACCTGTTTCTCCGGCCTGGCCCTGGCATAGGCAGCCCCCAGATGAGCAAGGAGGAAAGCCGCTCTGCACACCAGCAGCGTCAGCTGCAGCGGCGCTAACACTGGGACGGGCGCAGCGGCCAAGAGGTTGCCGCCCGGTGAGGACTCCTGGCCAGGACCCCTCTGCAGGGGCCGACCATGCAGCCGCCCATCTCCAGAGAGGATGCTCTTGCTCCGGGTGACAGGGACTCCTGCAAACCCACCCCAACATCTCAGGCAAAACACCGTCTCTCCCTTGAGCTTCCAGACTTAGAAATTAGTTATGTACAAAGCACTGTCCCAGAAGCCCCCGCACCTCCGTGGGCCTCCCCGAGGGCTCCGCGGTCCTCCTGGCTGGAGCAGGGGAGGAGGAGATGCGTGGCAGGTTGGTCAGGCTCAGATGCTAGAAATACGGGGTCAGGGGCAGGGACATGCTCTGCCACATGCTGAGTCCTGGCCCCCAGGGAGCGGCTCCTCTGGTTCAGCCCACGGAAGCGCTGAGCCGGGCAGGCCGGTGTGGCCATGAGCTGCGCCCCCCCACACACACACACACACTGCCTGCAGGACCACTGCTCCGGTCAGCCTGCTGGGCCGCCGCTGCCGCTGCCCTCCCGGTCCCCTTCTTCCCCACCCCCTTCCATGTCGTCCGCGTCCTCCCCGAGAGGCAGCTGTGGGACACTCCTCCTCCTCCATCCTCTGCATCCCCTCTAGAGACTGCTGGGCACTAGGTCCGACTTAGTGCTGTACGAGCCTGCCCGTTGCTCCCGATCCTCCCTGACAGCCGCCAGGAGTCTCCCAGGACCCGCTGCTGGACAGTCACTGATTAGCTACGCGTTCCTCTGCCAAGCGATTCCGTCTTCGGATCGCCGTCCTCCGCCAAGTAGTTCTGCCTATTTCCACCACAGCCTAATGGCCTCCGGCCTTTGGTTCAGGGCTGTAGCTAATAGGGTTTTGACTTTTCCTTGTGTCACTGTGTTTTCAAGACAAACGGTGGCTGAAGGGTAAGGGTCTGTGCATTCGCTCCTGGAGCTTGTAAACGTTGGCCATTCCCATTGCTTCCCGGAGCCGCTGGAGGCTAAGTAACGTCCATGAGGCCTCCCAGCAGGCCCGCCCCGAGGTGCCAGGTGTGGCCTCCCGCAGTGGGTTACTGCTTCTGGGACTGTGCCCTGTTCCTTAAGTAGCAACCCTTGAGCACTAGTCCTGTCCGACTGTACATGTTTTAATACCACCGTGCGCAGTCAGCGATGGGAGCAGAAGGGCCACCTCATGCATTCGTTGTGCATGTTTTAAACAGTGATGTGGGCAAAGCGCTGAGCACGGAGCCTAGCGCCTGGGGAGTAGTCGGTGTTAGCGATTGTTGCTGCCTCGGGCGTCTGCGGTGGTGGTCACTGTCCCCTCCTCTCCCACCAGTACTGCATCTGGACGGACGGGCTGAACGCGCTGCTGGGGAAGGACATGCTGAGCGATCTGACGCGGAACGACCTGGACACCCTGCTCAGCATGGAGATCAAGCTGCGCCTGCTGGACCTGGAGAACATCCAGATCCCCGACGCGCCCCCGCCCATCCCCAAGGAGCCCAGCAACTATGACTTTGTCTATGACTGCAACTGAGGCGGCCGGCCCGAGCCCCCTCCACAACTGGAAACCGCGGCCAGCAGGGGAGAAGAGGGAGCACAGGCCACGCCTTGGGATCCGGTGGCAAAGGGAAGCGCGGCCCACACTTCCTCCGGCCTCACCTGCCGTCTTTCTGCCCCCGCCTGGCATCTAGCTCACCGCCCTGATCGTGTTTCTAGACGCCATTGCTTTAGGTCACCTCCCGTTGCTGCAGCCTATGGTGGGACAAGAGCAGTCCTGCCACCAGTCAGAGAGCCAAAGGGCCCCTCCATCCGCACCCCAGCAGGCACGGCCTCCCCTCCTGGCGTCTGAGAGCCAGCAGCTCCTGACTGCCCCCAGCCAGCCCGCCAGACCAAGGGAGGGCCCTACGCAAGGCTTGTGTCTGGAAGAAACAGCCCAACTACTTGAGAAGACCCAACACCGCCTCCTCATCCCCTTCTCCAGAGTCCGCTCACACCGCCCATTCTGTATGAATTGAAATCTGCTTTTGAATCCGCTCCCTCCTCCGTCCCAGCCTTTGCCTTGCCCTGTTCCTCTTTGGTCCCAAGAGCAGCAGCTGCCTCCTCATCCTAGTTCCCACCGGCCTTGGGGCCCCAGACACAGTCCCCAGGTCCCAGGCCCACTCCATGTCTGCACTGTGACCTTGACAGCCTCCTTTCCTCACCAGCTAGTCTTGGGTCTCCTGCCCCTGCCCCAGCCGCACCTGCCTTCTTCGTGTCCACACGCCCTCCCGGCCCCTTAGCTGAAAGCACAAAAGGTGAAGTCAGTTGTCATGCTCCATCTCTAACAGCCACGACCCACAGGCCCCTGCCACCCACAGGCCTCTGTGACAGACGGCTACTGCTTGCGTGTCTGGTGTCACCTTCTCCCGGGGGGGCGGGTCCTGCTGCCACACAGGTTCCACATGATGGTGGAGGTGTCAGACATCAAGTTTACATCACTGTAGTTATTACAGGTGTTGACAATTTGCAAGGGTTTGGGTTGGCTGGTTGTTGTTTTTGTTTTGTTTTGCTTTGTTTTTGTACAAAAGAGTCTAACATTTTTTTGCCAAACAGATATATATTTAATGAAAAGAAGAGATACATAAATGTGTGTACTTTCCAGTCTTTTTAATTATTTTCATCCTAGACATCTCCCTGAGAATAACATTCCCTTAAACATGCTGTGGAATAAAATTAATTGTGATGAGTTGGGGAGCTGGTGTGTTGATGTGGTGACTTATGTTCTTGCTATTCAATTGTCAGGGTTGCCTGGGAGCCCATCAGAAATGCAGCCCCTTTGGCCCCACCCCAGACCCACAGAATCAGGGGATTCGTGTGCATATTCACTATAAGGAGCACTGGCTTAAGGGCCTGGGGAGCATCGCTCAGTCACCATAGGGTCTGAGCGTTGATAAAGGGTGTTCCTTCTACGAGGACCATCTCAACTCAGAGAGCATCAGACCCACTGTGTGAAAATGTGACCCGTTCATTTCACCCTGTGGCCTCCTGCCCATGGTGCTCTCTTACCCCACCTCCCCTGTGGGAGTGCTGGATGTTGAACAACTGAGCCAGACCCTGGATGTTACCTGGAAACCCAGGATCAGTGGTCCAACCTGCAGGAGAAGAGCCAAACATGGAAACTGAGTCAACATGCAGGAGTCAGGCACCACCCACAGGCACGCGGGAGCAAGGTCGGAGCTGAGGGTACTCCCTGTAGCGCCGGGAATGATGGGAAATCTCTGTAACTGGCTTTTATTGGGGTCCCTGGCTGCCACGGCCTGACCACCTGGTGGCGGGCCGTGAGCTCCATGTCCCCATTCATGATATCATTTCCCTCCCCAGGAGGCTGGCCGTCTTACCCATTTCACAGATGAGAAGTTCAAAGTTCAGAGAATTCAGGTTGCTCTCCAAGGTCACACCGTAAGGAAGGAGTGGGATCGGGGCCTGAGTAGACCTTCCTCTGACCCCCTGGGCAGTACTGACTCAAAAGGCCGCTTAGTGGTGGCCCTTCGCCTCTGATACTTAGGCTAATCATCTCTGTGATCTGGGCTTGGTCTTCACATTTGGATCCAGGGGAGCAGGCCATCACATGTTGCTAGTGGATTCCATCATCTCCAAAAATGTTATGCGTCTCTGTCAGCCCTGTGGCTGTGCCCTGCACCCAGCCTTCTCAGGGTCCTCAGTCCCTGCCGTGGCCCTGCCCAGGCCTCACCTGCTGGGCTCACACCTGAGCCAGTCTCCTCGGCTGTCTCAGTTCTAGCTTTTCCACCCGGGATCCCTCGGCCTCATCCAGGTCACCAGGTCTAAGAAAACTCTGCCCTCAGAGTGCCCTGAAAACCTGATTTATTTCCCAGGAGTCCTCCAGCTTTTCGTGGTCTGTCTTCCTGTATATTTGCTCTTAATTAACATCTGTGGCTACCTCCTCACTTGGGGGATCATTGTGGTCCTCAAAAGCTGCCAGGATAGCTCCTGGAGAAGGTTAGACTCTGAAGCGCATGCCTAGAACTTGGGAGGCGATGCTCCAAGTGCAACAATGAGCCTCCCGCTCACCTCGTCAGTGGGTGCCATTGTGTCAGGAGCACCCACGGCTGTTCCCATCAACCGCTTCCCGGCACTTCCCCTCAGACTGGTGGCACTTGGAGGAGCGAGGCCATCGCTTCTGAGACTGCACCTTGCATTTTTCTGCTTACGCTGCGAAAAGAGCCACGGGCTCTCCCGCAGAATGCAAAGCGGGGGAGTAGGAGCCGGGCCAGCCCCGCGGACCTGCCTGTGGGGCGGTACTGCTGCGCACCGCACTAGCCCGCTACACGCTGGGTCCCAGAGCAGGTGCCCAAGGCAGATCGCCTCTGAGAACAGAGCCTGTCCGTCATTCCTTCTGCCCGCTGCGGGGCTATTTCCTGCACCTACTGGGAGTGGACTGAGGAGAAATAAACAGGCCTACGTGCAATTTCATTTGGCTCGAGTCATTTCAAAAGCAACCAAGAATCCATCCATCCCCAAATACAGTCATCACTGGAGCAGCTGTTCCCCGGATGCATCCCTCAGCTGGGCCGCTGGGCACGTCTATCTGAGCGGCAGCTTGCCAACGTCTCGCTTGCAATGCACGGAGGAGAAATCCTCAGGGTGTTCGGTTCAGGCAGACGTGCCCAGATGGCTCTTTAAATTCTCCTTTAAATAATGCGTATTGTTTTGTTTTTCAATTTATAAAATACTCATAGAAAATGTGGGAAATTCAGATGCATGTGCACAGGAAGAAAATGTTCTCTAATTAAGATAACCATCATTAATATTTTAATGTCTTCTCCTCCCAGGCATTTCTGATAGATAGGTAAATGGATAGATACATAGATAGATGTAGATGATAAATAGATGTAGGTGAGAGATGTCTATATATTATGTAGTTGAGAATATACTGTAGATGACATGTATTTGTATCACCAAATGAATGGAACCAGCCAGGGAAAAGGAGTCTATTCGTAGACTCACCCTCAGGGTAGCCAGGTTTCTTTGGGAGTCTCAGCCAGTGATTCTATTTAGCATCTAGTGTTTGGCATCTTATTTCATGAGGCCACTCTCCATGACTTCCGGAGAAGTCCCCTGGCCAGTCACACACCAGGGTGCCTCTATGAGTACGTTTCTCTGTGTCCATGTTAGTCGATGAGAAAGATAAAAAACTTAAGTAAATCCCATGTATCCAATGGGGAAAACCTGAAGGCAACACTTCAAGTGAAAGAAAAAGAAAGAGACCTTGCAGGATGTCAGGATGTCAGGGGAATGTTAAGAGCCCAACTTGGAGACCTGAGAGCAAAGGAAGATGGGCCAAGCCCAGCTGACGGAGACCTGGCTTCCCTCCCGCTGTGATGAGAGCCTCCCTCTGCATGTGTTCCCAGCCCTCCTCAAACTCCTTATGAGAAAGGGAGGAATGCAAGGCACACTCCTCACCTTCAAAGCACTCAGGTGAGAACAAAAGCCTCCCCTGGGGCTGGGGCTGGGGCTCTCAGCCTTGGCACTACTGACTAGGGACGTAGGGCCGGTAAGTGGGGGCCTGTCCTGAGCTTTGTGACATGTTGAGCACAATCGCTGTACTCTGCCCATTAGAGTCCAGTAGTGCCTGTCTCCTACCGCATCCCAGGCAAGCTGTGACAATCAGACGTGTCTCCAATCCTCCCAGTTGAGAATCGCTGAACTGGAGATACAGGGGATGGGGACAGAGGGGTGGGAGTCTGCCTGCTGGCATCAAACACAACGGTCCACATCCTTAAGCAATTTCAGCGGCAGTGTCCCTGGGGACATGGAGGCTAAGGGCACCCATAGCCATTTGGGTTTGGGAAGAAGAAAGGAAACAAAAACGGATTCGCATATTTTATTTATCTTAAACATCTTGATGGTCTTTCAATGTGGGCCTCGCTTCCCTCCTGTTGCAAGGGAGGAAACGGAGGCTCCGAGAGGGAAACTTGCCCAGGACCACGGAGCAGTTGCACAGCGGGCTCCCCACCCCACAAGCCGTATCCAGCCACCAGGTGAGAGCTCCGGCGTTGGGAGAAGGCACATCTCATGCACCTACATGTATGAGCGCTCACTCGGAAAGCTGGAGCGTGCGGAGGTGGGCCTGAACGGACAGGCGTCCGAGACCCCAAAACCCGCACGATTCCACGGGGAAGATTTTCACCCTTCGAATTACTTTGTCAGCAAAACTTTCGCTGGAGTGTTTTGTCTCCTGATTGGACTCTGCAATTAAAGCTTCTTTGATGCCGGCACATTTGGGCTAATTTTAAATCTGATTGCCGTCAGCATGACATCCGCTCGAAGCTGTTTTTCAAACCAGCAGCAGCGATTTTCCTAGGGATGTGAGTTGTCAGAGTTTGTGGCCAGAAGTCCCTGCAGCCACATCTTCCTCTCCCTCCCCTGTGGGCACCTCCAGACACGGTCAGGTCCCCGCAGGTGCACCTCCAAGCGCCTCCATCTCCAAGTGCCTCCGTGCTGGGAAGCCCGGTACCCTCTGGGAGCCCAGCAGAGCCACGCTGTCTGCGTGCTGGCCTGAATCAGATCTCAGCGGAAGGTTGGGCCTCTAATCAGACCAGCAAGAGAAAGGCTCTGGGCCATGTCCTGTGGTCCCTCGACTTGAACCCTCCGCGTTAACAGCAGTAATACGTGACCTGGGCAGCCTGGGCTCCACTGTGGAGGGACCGAGGCTGAGAGGGTTTAACACGGATTATTAAAAGGCCTCTTGGCCCAAAGCCTTCCACTGTCTGACCTTCCCATCTTCCTTTGAATAAAACACATGCTAAGCAAGACAGGAGCTCTAAAGACCATTTCTCCAGACCCTGTTCAGCCAGGGGAGAAGCAGACAGGCTACTGTGTTGTTGAACACTGTGTCACGCAAGGTGGCACCATACCAAGGAAAATGGCCCCATGGGCCCCATCAGACAGGCCCAGTGCCAAGGTGCTCATGCTGGGGTGTGCACCTGCATGGATGGGTCCAGCGCTGGCCATCCTTTCTCTGACTCTCAGTTTTCCCAGATCCTCTCCATCCTCCGCCTTTGAGGTAGTAAACATGTCTATAAATGACCGTCTCCGTGAACCCCCAGCACCAAAACTACATAAAGCCCTCGTGTCCGGGCCCTGGCTGTTCTCTGCAGACCCGTCTCACTCAGAGGGCTGGGAAATGCAGGGGTGAGGAGATGGAAGAGAGGTTTGGGAGGTAGGACAGGCAGCCCCCAGTCCTTTCTAAAAGCTTCTCCTTTGGTGCACACATGAGCCCGGGTTGAGAACCGCTACGTGGAGGCAGTTGGAGGGAAGAAGTCGGCCAATCTCCAGTGTCATCAGGAGTTAAATAATGGAGGTGGCTTTACGTCCTAATTAACCCCTCAGCTTTTGAAAGCTACTGGATCTCAGTGGAAGAACCTTTGGACCCAGTCTCACAAACAGGCCTTAGCTTCAACTTCCTCCTCATTAGTCATTTGTCCTCTCTGAACCTCAGGCTCTTCTGTTAAGCAAGATGGTTGGACTAGATGTGCTCTGAGTGCCTTTTGTGTTATTAAACAATACTTCATATCACTTTATCGCGGACTAGTGTTAAACATCTACTGTTAAGCGGAGTATTGGCCTCTGTGATTTCCACTGGGAAAAATAAAATAAAATCTGGTTCAATCTCATATCAATGTATAAACTTTGTAGAGGTGGAGTCCATGTCTCCATTTCCACCACTGACTCCTTAGCCCTTAGCATAGTGTCTGGCACACAAGGGCACTCAAAAGTATTTGTTAACCATCTGATTACTCTTCACACGAAGAACATTCCAGTGCAGATTAACCTACCCCCTCTCCCATCTAGGCCAGTAGGAAATCAAAGGCCAATAACAAAAAAATGGGATCTGATATTTTAAAAACAGCTGGTTTGGCTCAGTGGATAGAGCGTCGGCCTGGGACTGAGGAGTCCAGGTTCAATTCTGGTCAAGGGCACATGCCTGGGGGTACAGGCTCGATCCCCAGTAGGGGGTGTGCAGAAAGCAGCCAATCAATGATTCTCTCTCATCACTGATGTTTCTATGTCTCTCTCCCTCTCCCTTCCTCTCTGAACTCAATAAAAAAATATTTTTAAAACAACAATAAATAAATAAATAGCATAAATAAAAACCGTAAGTTCTGGTTTTTTCCTCCTACCAACTGGAAGGGTAGGAATTTGGTTCATTCTCTGAACCTCAGTGCTCTCATCTATAAAATGGGGGTGATACTACTTCCCTAGGGAACAAACAATGTGAATAGTTAATATAAATAAATTTCATAGCATGGTGGTTGGCAGTAAGTACCAAATTATTTATGTAGATATATTTACGTGGCCTTATCACTGAAATTAAAAAACAACAGCAAACTCTTGGTGGCCATGAGGAGATCTATGTCTAACTTTGGCAGGAGAATTATGGTATTGTTAACTAAAGGCAGGAAAGATCCCCTTCTTAAGGCATTAATGTTTAGTGCTGTTAACATTTGAAATCAAAAATAAGTTCCATCTAGCCCTGGCCAGTGTGGCTTAGTTGGTTGAGCATCGTTCCATACACCAAGAGGTCGTTAGTTGGATTCCTCGTCAGAGCACCTGCCTGGGTTATGGGCTCTATCCCCAGTAGGGGGCGTACAGGAGGCAACTGAGGGGGCGAGGTGTCCCAGTTTCTCTTCCTTTCTACTTAGCCTCTATGCGTCTACAGCCCAGGGATCAAACACTTTGGCAGAGAATTCATTGGTGCGAATGAGTGAGGATGTACTTGTTTTAACACTCCAACTACTTTCATTGTCTCTCTCTCCCTCTCCCTTCCTCTCTTTCTAAAAACAATAAACACACCCACACACACACACACACACACACACACACATATATATATATATTTTTTTAAAGGTCTCAGCCAATCCCATGGAAAGCTCTAGAATTAAAATGCCTCTTTAGATTCATCCTGAAGTGGGTCCCGGCCTTGGAAGCCCCACATTGAACCATCCCGAGGTGCGAACTGACCCTCATGGGGAGCTCCCTTTGGTGGAGGCAGTGCCTGGAGCGGGCCCCCAGTGTGAGCCCTCACACCCACACTCCCTGTATAAAAACACTGACGTTATTATGATGAATTGGTACCTCTGGGAAGTGAGATAGGGTGGCAGGGGCAAATATCCCTTTGTAAACCATAAACATGCTACATTTCTAATAATAATTTTAACACGGCGATTTAAAAAATATTACACATCATTTTTGGGTGTCGTCTTATGCGCTGTTGGAATCTCCTTTGACTCTAGGGTGGAAAGTAGAACAAGTTACAGGAACACAGCCTGTAAATACTGACGCTGTCTCCTGCCCCATTAAGACAGAGCTGGAATTCCATGGAGTGCCGCCACAGGAAGTCTGCCTGCTCTGGCCCCACCCTGTTCCTCTTCAAAGATTGGGAGCCAATCAAGGAGGGGGCGAGGTGTCCCAGTTTCTCTTCCTTTCCACTTAGCCTCGACAGCGTCTGCAGCCCAGGGATCAAACACTTTGGCAGAGAATTCATTGGTGCGAATGAGCGAGGATGTACTTGTTTTAACACTCCAACTACTTCCATTGTCCTACTTCCCAGCACTTATGTACACCACCCCATGCCAACTCTGGAGACATTGCCAGGTCAAAGCTCCCCAACCGATGTTAACCGGCCAAGGCTAAGAGCTTATCAGTGTTGTCTCCAGGGACATTAGCCAGGGTCAGGCCCTGAGCAACTGGGTTAGGAGGACTGGAGAGGACAGAAGAAGAGGAGACAGAGGCACCTGCATCACATGCTTGCTGGGCCACGTGGATTAGTGCCTTGGGCATATGGGGCTTGGTATTTATGATATCCCATTATCGACATTTCTCTATTCTCTAGCGGGGGAAGGGAAGGGGTTGACAGGATGGGCCGGTCGATTCCCTCAGACTCTGCGCCCAGAATCAATGTTGTTCTTCCCTTATTAGTAAGTGTCTCGACCTCTTTAGGATGGATTCCTAGAAACAGGCAATCTAGGTCAAAGGGTACGAGCAATGTTGTGAACATGATTCCTGTCCATTCACTAGGTCACCTTTGGCTTTTCCCCACTGGACGGCCTATTATAGATGAATGTTCTGTAACTGCATGTGTTTACAGGCACATGAATAACAAATTGTTAGAAATAGCCGGGTTTAATGCACTTCCTCGGGCCTAACATTTCACCTCTCCCACTCTCCCAATCTACTGGTTTGACTTGCAGTATTTAAAACTCTTTGGTGGCCCACAAAGCTTTCACGCCATGCTATGTGTGAAAGAGAAGTCTCGGGTTCCACAAAGAGAAGTCTCCTCCCTTTGTGGAGTCTATAGTTAAACTGACCCAGGCACGTGGATCAGGAAACTGAAGGACCCACACATCTTGACAGTTTCAGAAAGCTGGACTTGTGGGTACAGTGTGCTAACACTGTAAAAGGTTTCGGCTCTTGCTAACGCGCCTCTCTAAATTCTTATACATGTCTCTCCGTGAATCTATGTACACATTTCTGTCGAACACACATCTAGGAATTGAATGGCTGGCTCATAGGATGTACCTTGGTTCAGTTTTGATTAATAGATAGTATGGAATCGTTTTCCAAAATGATCAAACCAGGTCACAGTCTGACCCTCAGTGTGCAGGTGTTACGGTTGCTTCCCACCCTTGCCAACTCAGAGTATTATCTGCCTGTTTCATTTTAGCCATTCTGATGGAGGTGTGGCGATACGCTGGCATCACATTGTAGTTTTAAATTACTTCCCTAATGACTAGTGAAGTTCAGCTCCTTTTCATATAGTTATTGGCTATTTGAACCCCTCTTTGAAAAAGTGGTTTTTCACCCTAGCCAGGTTGGCTCAGTGTATAGAGCGTTGGTCTGCAGACTCAAGGGTCCGGGTTTGATTCCAGTCAAGGGCACATGCCCAGGTTGCAGGCTCAATCCCCAGTAGGGGGCATGCAGCCAATCAATGATTCCCTCTCATAATTGATGTTTCTATCTCTTTCTCTCACTTCCTCTCTGAAATCAATGAAAATATAAAAAAATAAAATAAAAAGTGGTTTTTCAATGCTTTCCCCTATGTTCCTGTTGGCTTGTCTGCTTTTTCTCTAATTAATTTGTAGGAATTGTTTACAGAATCAGGATTTGGGTCTTTTGTTGGATATAAGTGATGCAGATATCGTCTACACTGCGGCCTGCCTTTTCACTCTTTTCATGGTGTCTTTTGATAAATTGTGTTTAATTTTAATGTCATCCCGATTAGGAATGTTTTCATTTATGCTTAGTAGCTTTTTTATACATCATGTTTAAGCCAACTTTTCCTACCCCGGGGTCATGAGAGGAGGTGTTGATATGTCTGATACCACTATGGTTTGCTATGGCAATGTTCATTCCTGATCACTTCTGAGCGGTGAATACAGAGTGGGGCAAACATAGGCTTACAGTTATGAGTACAGGAAACACAGAGTTTATTCTAGTGTTTATTATTTATTAGTTTCTGTAATGTTTCCCACATGAACAACCATAACCCTACTTTCCCCCCACCCTGTCGGTCTCTGTCACGGCCCGTCTGGGGGAGTACACAGACAGGTTGAGAGACGTTCTGAATGGAAGCAAGAACAAAAGGACAAATCCCAGCACAGGCTCTGCTAACACCCAGCAGAGATCCACACAAAAGCTTCAATGTCTGTCAGCCGTTAAGGAAACCGGTCCAGGGTTGCCTCTCGACCTAACATTCCCTGTTGCATCTCTAATTACCTGCCAACTTGCACATCAATCCTCCTTTGTGGCAACAATTAGCTTTGACTCATTAATCTTTGTTTTGTTTAAATATAAACCACACTCTCCCCATTTATAAAGACAGAGCGTAGTTTCTGATAATACGTGGATAGATCAGGCAGGAGGAAGGAAATTTCTGGGAAGGGCGGCTCAGCGAAGTCCCAGTAGATTCCTCCCTCCATCTGAACCCTTCTCGAAGACGCCAAGTGCTCTTCCCATTACCAATCTGGTGACACTTGGCACATCACTACAATTGATGTCACAGGGAGTCTAGGGGGCAAGGAGGAGAGATCAGCCAGATTTTTAATGGCATCGCCCTGTCGCGTGAAGCAAAAGGACTGTACACAGCTTGTGGCGGATTGTGTAATCCCGGCCTTTGTCTGAGAACGGAGTGGGGAGGTCACGTAGGTCCACCAATCATGTTTATATCCTGCAGTTATATGGTGACAGGACCTTCCAGAGAGGTTGTAAAAGATGTCGCTGGGTTGAAATTAAGTGGCTTAGTGTTAATTCCTGAGAGAGCAGGATGCCGTGCATAGGAATCATTGGTGTCATAAAATTCCTCAGTGTTTACCTGAAAATCAAATATGTAACCAATATGTTTGTTTGTGTGTCTATGTATGTCTGTGTGTTTTGTGTTGCTTGTATGCTTGTGTGTTTGTGTGTATCTAAGGGTGTTGTGGATGTGCATGTGTGTTTGTGTGTTTATGTGCAAATGTGAATCAGGGTTCAAGGACTCCTAACAAGGGGATTTGTCTTAGCCAGCCAGGCCCTACGAAAAATAGAGCTCTCCACTTAGAGGATAGAAAGGAGTCAGGCCGGGCTGGTGTGGCTCAGTGGTTGAGTGTCAGCCCAGGAACCAAGAGGTCTCTGGTTCAATTCCCGGTCAGGGCACAGGCCCCTGGTTTCAGGCTCAATCCCCAGTAGAGGGTGTGCAAGAGGCAGCCTATCCATGATTCTCTCTCATTAATGTTTCTGACTCTGAAATCAATAACAATTTATTTTAAAAATATTTTTTTAAAAACACAGTCAGATTTTTCCCATTATTAATTTTGACTTTGAACGAGTCACTGCAACGTGAAGAGGTTGAGCAGATTCACCCATTTCCATGTGTACCAATCCCTCTAGGAGCAGAAGGTGCAAAGGCAAATATTCATAGAGGATCCCAGTCCAGAGAAAGGGCATCTATCCCACTGATGAGGTTACGACATAGTAAATGTCCCCATAAATGTGCCAGCCGACCCCCCAGCGACTGGGCTGCCTTCCCGTCTGTGTGTCTGGGAAGCCGGGCCTGCATGAAGGCAACAGATAATTCAGGCTGATGCTTTTATCACTTGGGATCTTTAAGTCATGATTCTTGGGAGACACGCGTGCTGCTCTGCTGAGCACAGACGATCACCAGGCACCTGAGAGAAGCCAGGCTCTGCCTGTCGGTTTGCTGTGAGTCGCAGCAGCGTTGGCGAAAGCCAGACCACGGCGCTGACTGCATTTCAAGCTCTGCTTCGCCCTCCTGTCGCCACAGCTACTGGAAAGGGCCACCAGCTTCTCTCCCCTGCCCGGACCTGAGCTCCCTGGAGCTGGTGCCACCGCAGTGTCTTCGTTTCTGCGCTTCCTTGGCTCACCTGTCATTGTCAGAACAGCATTAGCTGGTTAAGTGAGATACTGGCCGTTCCAGCTTGAACTCTGGCTCCAGTGAGTGGTCACCCCCCACAGAAAGCTGCCTCGGAGCATAACTGAGGGACGAGGCGGGAGGTCTGGGTCCAAGGGGCCAGTGAGAGGCAGGCCACGCTGCAGAGCAAAGAAACCTCAGCCGTGGAAGCTCAGCTCTCATCACCCGGGAGCCTGAGCCCCCGCGGTCTTGGCTGACACGCGGTCCCGGGAGCCAGGGAGCCCAGGAGCCTAGTTCCTATGGCTGCTGTGCGGGCACAGTCCTGGTGGCCGGGCCTGGCCGGTGCGGGCATCACTGGCCCCCGAATTCGAGGTGAGGATGCGACCATACGTGGCTTGTTTCTCAGTTTAAAATAAGGTTTGTCTACTTTTTTGTTTAAAGTTGTTTTTAGGGGCCACAGAGTCCTTGGCGAAGCTGTGAAACATCCGATGCCCAGTTCACAGGTGGGATCACGCGCACACCCATGCGCCCCGGTGCATTTTCTACACAAACCAAATGTCAATGACG
>NW_005359881.1:698018-709033 GCF_000412655.1 Myotis brandtii
CCAGTCGACCCCACCCATTACCCCAGTTCACGGATGAGGAAATTGAGGTCCTGAGGAATTCAATGTCGTGTCCAAGTTCACACAGAGTCAGAACCGGAACCAGAAGGTACTCCAATTCCCAAGCCTTACACATGCATTACAAAACACCGATTATATAAGGTGGCGACGGAACTAAGCTACTGTGCGACATGATGCACTTGCACTACCCCGTCCGCCTGCTTGGCCTCCGAATGGAGGGGAGCGGGAGAGCTTAAGAAGCAATGGAATGAACGGCCTCCAAAATCACGGGGGGTCGGGCAGCTCCGAATGGAGAAGCCTGCTCTGTGACTTCTGGTCTAGAACTTCCATCAGAGCTCTCCCTCCTCGAGCAGGCCCTGCCTCCCTCTCTCCCTCCTGCTCGCTCCCGCTATAATGCCGACTGCACCCAGCACCTCCAGCTTCTCATTAAGGCCCGGGGAGCGCAGTTTGGGAACCCCCTCAAACAGCTCATTAAATTCTTTGCTTTTGCTCCTGCTTCCCGTCCCCCGTGTCCCCTGTCCTTACTTGTGCCTTTTCTTTAAAGCCAACAAAGAGCCTAGGAAACTCCCTCATGTGGATTCCACATTTCAGCTGTGAGTTTTGCTCCGGGGCGTGATTATAAGAAGACGTGCCTGTTCTCTGCTTATGGCTTTCCGGAGCAGGCCATTCTGCCCGAGCAGCGAGCAGAAGCAAAGGCAGCGAACCCCACTGGAAGGGTGACCGACACAGAAAGGACGAATGGCCTCGAGGCTGTGCCCACCACCGGATCGGCTTGCAAACCCAAACAAAGCTCAGTGAGGCACACACACTGGGCCTAACGTCTGGGACACAGCGATGGTTAAAACCGTATCTGTAGAGTGAATGCACAATTCTCATCCCACCTCCCCACCCCTTGCCATTCATTCATTCTCTGCTCTCCATCCTCTTCTGCCAGGCCCTGCCCTGCCCCCTGGGGCCTAACCCCCCCCCCTTCCTGGCTTTCTTGCTGGGTGGCTGCCCATTGGCTACAGGATAGGGGGTTGGAAGGTAGAAAGAGAAACCTACCTCTTCCCACTCGCCTCTCCCTCTGAGCGTGGCTTCTGGTACGGCTGTGCCTGCACGACATCGGCTCCCGTGGGGTGGCCTCTCCTCCGTGGCACCAACGCTCACTGGGTTCCAGCGATATGATCCCCTCCTCTTGCCCCTTTAGGTCCCCAGCAGGAGGAGGACACGTATGTGGGGGTTGTTGCCTCCCATACTTGCTCCCATGAAAACGAATGAATGCAGGAAAAGAATGGGGTCCAAAACCAGAAAGAGGCGGGGCTGAGAAATGGCCTGCTGACACCTCCGAGCCCTCAGACCCAGCAGAGCCCGGCACCACTCAGTCCCCACCCTGCTCTGACAGGAGCCCATATATCTTTTTAAAATGGGATCCCTGCGACTGGAAATTGAAAGAGCCCTGGCTAGTACACGGGGTCATCGTGAAAACGCTGTCAAAAGAGACCTCAGAGAAACCAGCCCAGAGAGGGGCAAGACTGGGACGGGAAGAAAGAAGGTGGATGAGCAAGCTGTGAGGCCATCTGGGGGAGACTGGGACCCAGAGTCAGGACACCAGGGTTTATGTCCCAGCTCTGCCATTTACCAGTGACTGGTAAGGTGTGACCTGGGGTGACAGCCACATTTCCATCTAATGGTCTGCAGCGTGGACGACTGACATCACTGCGTGTAGGACACGGTGCACGGTGGGAGGCTCACCTGAAATAATGGATGTGAGCGCTCTTTGTAAATGTTAAGTGCTTGCAAATGGCACTTATTACACGGAAAGCATCTGAATCTAAAAGGCTATGGATTAAAACAGACTAAAAGGAGGAAGGCTGTAAGTAGCTGAACTCTTGAGGGAGGAATATGGAAACCAATTAATGGTTGAATCTCCTCTAACGTATCTAAAGGGCAGATTTAATGTCACTGATTTAAGTAGAAATATATGCAGAGTCTGTGCAAAAACTAAAAAAAAAAAAAAAAAGAAGAAGCATTCTAAGACTGTGTGCCATAGGAGTGGGCAGAGAGGAGCAGAGAATCAATTCTGTGAGCTTCCCACAACATCTCACCTGTGTACCACCCGTGCTTTTACTTGACCCATGAAGCAACACTTCAAAAATCTCGCATTACTGTCCCTATTTTATATTTGAGGAAAATCAGGCACAAGGCCTACATTCCAGCTCAGGTCATAACGAGTCTGTAACTGGTCATTGGGCCGCACCATTGCCCAGATAATGTATTTGAAACTAGACTTTGGGGATTAGATGAGGATATGCTTAGTTTTCTTTCCAGATTATAAGAGCCAGCCAGTCAATATTTCAAAAAAGGCTAGAATTTAATTTTTTAAAATGGAGTTGGGATTGGTTTTCTGCTCATTTTAAAGTTTAGCGCTTGCAGTAGTTACTAGAGATGTGTTTCTCCTCACCTGTGTGTCAAGAATGGTGAAGGGTTTGGGGTTTTACTCTACTTAGAAGTGAGGAAGCTCATCTGTTACTATTTGATGGATGCTGCCCAGAGACATAAGATCCTGCTCAGAGATAACGAACTGTATTACTCAGGGCACAGCAGTAGCCAGAGCTCTCTAGGCTGGTTTGTCTCCATTGGTTCCCAATCCCCAGCCTCCACCATCGAGTCCCATGAGGGTGACAAAGAAGCGTTCCTGGTAGGTGTCCACACATCCTGCGGGTTGCATGACAGGAGACAGACATTTCATAGCAAGTAGTGTCGTCACATGTTTCCTTTGCCCTTGGCTCCTGATGCAGCTTCACAGATTCCCTGGATGCCACTGTAGACCCTCACCCAAAGCACAGCCAGATCTTTCCCTTGCCCAGCCATCTGCCTCCCCGATGGACAATAGCCCAGCTTCTGGACCATGCTCCTGACCCTACGACCTTCACACTACTGAATCTCAGTAACATCCTATCCGGAGACCAAAGCTCAGCTGGCCAGGGGATCTACCGATCATTCTCACTGACGCCAAGTCAAAGCCACGTTATGTCATGGTGCATAAAGTACCCTGCAATAAAGAGCAGCAGAACATCGGCACCAACAGGGGAAAAGCATTGCCTTCTCCCCCAGACAAGACTTTTTGGCAATCGCTTTAGTCTTGGCGAAAGCCTGTGTGTTTTTGACATGATGTTTACTTTATGGGCCAGTCACCAAAGCCGGATGTGGCTGTGAATAAAGATTATGCAGATTATGAAGAGCACAGTACAGAGATGGCCATGGAAGCCTGGCAGATTCTACAGAAATGTGTGCCAGGCTGAGGGAACATCGTGGCAGATGCTTCCCTTGGAAGAGAGGGGCTGGGGTAAGTATCAACCTTCTGCTTCTCTGGTGAAGTCGTGGATGATACATTTACATTAAACCACGTCCTTTTGAGGTACATTGATGGCTTCGGTTTGTTTAAACATTTGTTTCAGTTGGGTGTGAATTTATTCCAGTAATTTTAGAAGTTGGCTCGATAAGTTCCCTGTCTCCATTACCCTAGTCAGTACAGTGATCACTCCCTACACTCTTTATTAGTTCAGTGGCAGGAGGGGCCTGACAATGGCCTGGGAGGAGGGTCAGCTCCTACCTAGTTGAACTATGACTCTGTTTTCTGGTAGAACATACCTTCTCAGAGGATAGGTCTCAAGATGGGGATGACATCCAGCCACTCTCTTTTCTCTTGGTTCCTAAGCCCATGAATTCTGGCTACAGGGATGATGGCACCAGATATTGGCTGCTGGTTTAAAGCACTGGGTTGTAAGGCACCATCTTCATCAGGCCATTCCAATAATCTATCAAGCCATCTGCTTCTGGTGACAGGAAAGAGTAGCGAATGCCAAAGGCAAGAGCTCATTGCCACGCATACGTCACCACCAAATAATCGTCTTAGGTAGCTGCGACATTTTGTGAGATGCCATGTCAATAGATAAGCATTTGTAGGCTCACAAATGGGAAAGCCAGCAGAAGAATTCTGACAGAGGAAGGCAGACGTGTGTTGGGGGATGCATCTACTCCTGTGAGGACAAGTCACTGCCCACTTGGTGGCATGGCGCCTTATAGGACTGAGTTGGCCTCTGCAGTTGGAAAGTTGGGCAATTAGCAGTGGCTCTGGCAAAACTAGCCTTGAATATGGGTGGTCCAGGTTCAGCCTCCACCCTTGTCTCTATTGCCACTCTCCACCTGGGCTCATTGCACAAGCATCAGCGTAGCAGAGGAAGGGCAGTGCTGGACAGCCACCTTCCCCATCTGTCTGTGGAGAGCATTTGTACATCGTAGGTGAAAATCGGGTGCCAGGAGTGGTTATTAAATTGCTCCAATAAAGATACCACCTCCAATACCTCAGCTGTGATTGTGACAACCACCTGGTTAAGTCTGAGACAACCTATAATTATTCTCTAAGACCCATCTGGCTTTGGCACCTGCAAACAGACTCGATACGTGGCGATGTGGTAAGAATAATCCCCCTGCATCTCCCACTCTCTGACGATGGCATCAATCTTCCCAGTTCCTCCCGGGTTACCACATCGCTTTGAGCTTATTACGCTGGGGCTTGTACTTGGCTTTTCCTAGCAATATAATCTGTATTCCGCACAACAGGGAACAAGTGTGAGTGAGTGTTCAGCCACTTGCCTGCAGGATGGAGGAGAAGTAGAGAGGCAGAAGGAGGGACCACAGGAGCAGCACACGGCCAGGGCGGGGCTCCATGTACGCACTTGGCGACCACGGTGTTGGCCATCGGGTGATGTGGTGATGGGAGGATAATTCAGACACGATGGACCCTCGGCATGGAGACCAGCAAGGAGACACTTCATTCATTTCTTTAATACCCCCAAATGTGCTTATATTTTACCACCACATAGAATTTAGGGAAAAACCTCAATTATCTATCAATAGTGTTGGATAATTAATATTACAATATAGACTGGAATGCTTTGCATTAACAGGAGAATCTATATAGGTCTATGGGAAGTTACAAAAGCTCCTGACAGCGCGTACAGAATGCTACCATTTTGGAAAACAATAATCAAAACAGCGCATGTGTGTGTGTGTATGTGTGCGCGTGTGTGCGTGTGTGTGCATGTGCATGTGTATGTGTGTGCGTGTGCATGTGTCTATGTGCACCCTGCATATAGGAATCCCTATGAATGTGAACTGAATGAAAGAGTCCGGAAAGAGCTTCACAGAAACCTTCGCCGTGGCCATGCTTGAGGATTCCTAGACGGGGAATTCCGAGCTTCTCCACCTCTGTATCGTTTTTGTTTCTAACTGCAAATATATTTTATTCTTATAGCAGAAAAAAAGCAGGAAAGTTGTTTTCACTCTGGAATGAACACCCAGCCCACTTCAGTAAGGGCATGGCACACATTTCTGAGCAGAAACTGAGGATACAGCCCCGTGGACGCCACAGCAGAGATTGCTATGGAATGAGAGCGCAGCAGACACCAGGATCGCCTGGGACAGACTGACCATTCTCCTGGGGATGCCAGGCGGAGGCTTTTGCCAAGTTCGTAGGTGAAATTAACCTCAGGACCCTATGAATGGCCTTTCGGGAGACGCGGGGAGTGAGAGAGGTCTGGAAGGGAGGTGGGGGCGTCCCTAGTGTCCCTTAGCCCTGCCCTCTGTGCGGCCTTCGAGGGACTACGGGGACAGCATCCCTAATGAGGGATGCGGAGCGTGAAGAGGCTTAGAGGTGAGAAAGGCCCTTTTCTCATATGATCGCCAATAACCGCCTGCCTGTTACTCGGGCTCAATACAGGGATGTATTTGTGCGGGGACGCTGAGCGCTTGCTCTCAGGAAGCCCGGGGAACAGCGCGATAGATCAATTGATTTGTCAAGCTCTGGCAGACAGGAACAATTTCCTCAGCTAGACTTGGAGATGCAGATGGCTGGTTCCTTCCCCCTGGAACCCGCCACACCCTGGCCCTGCTTCCCGTTTCCAGGAGACGGCATAGTCTCCCTGGAAGGCGCTGGGCTCTTCCCCGAGGCCTTTGGAAGAGGAGAGGAAACAGCGCAGCCAGAGCCTGAGAAAGCCATCGGCACGAGGTGGGTGTGCCCGGCATCGGTTCGAAACGTGCCTGTTGGCAGCCACGTGAAACCCTGATCTTGCCTCCATTTCTTGTGTCCAGTCACCCTGGCCATAAGGGGCTCACGTCCACCGGAGGCCCTTGAGGGAAAGGACAAAAAACAAAGAACAAAGAACGGGCCAACCAAATGCCAGGTGTTTTCACCTGGAGTGTCCCCTCCTGGTCTCTGTTCGGTGGACTGAGGCCGCAGACTCACTCCCAGAAGCACATGGCCGCACAGAGCCCAGCAGCGTGGAAACTAACGGCCCCACGTCTGATCCCCCTGCTCCTGTGCCCACTCAGGTCTGACTGATGGAACTGCAGTGAAGGAAGGGAGAGAAGAGAGAACCTCCCACCTGTTCTCTACAAATACCCACTGCCCTCTTCACTTTGAATGATCCAACCGTCTCTAGTCCTGTGCATGGCTCCGGGAGAGGGAGGGCTGGGCACTGTACCACAGGCGTCCCATCTATACCCTCTTCTTTCTGCCGATACTGCTGACAGCCACAGTGGCTCGTAGTTCCCTGCTCACCGCAGCATTTCCCCCTCCGTTCCTCTATCTGTGCACAAAAAACAGAACGCGGCGACCAAATGCCAGGTGTTTTCACCTGGAGCGTCTCCTCCTGGTCTCTGTTCGATGGACGGAGGCAGCAGGCTCACTCCCAGAAGCACGTGGCCGCACAGAGCCCAGCAGCATGGAAACTAAGCGGCCCCACGTCTGATCACCCTGCTCCTGTGCCCACTCAGGTCTGACTGATGGAACTGCAGTGAAGGAAGGGAGAGAAGAGAGAACCTCCCACCTGTTCTCTACAAATACCCACTGCCCTCTTCACTTTGAATGATCCAACCGTCTCTAGTCCTGTGCATGGCTCCGGGAGAGGGAGGGCTGGGCACTGTACCACAGGCGTCCCATCTATACCCTCTTCTTTCTGCCGATACTGCTGACAGCCACAGTGGCTCGTAGTTCCCTGCTCACCGCAGCATTTCCCCCTCCGTTCCTCTATCTGTGCTGTCCTCTCTGCTGCAATGCCCTTCCTATTTCTTGACTGGTGTTCATCAGATTCATTTTCTCTTCTTCCTGGCTACACAAGTAAGACTACACTTCCCAGACCCCTTGATATTGGTCAGAACCATGTGACTGGGTCCAAACCAATAGAATGTGAGCAAAAGTATATCACTTCCAGTCCTGACCTATTAGAACCTCTTTCCCTTCTACAGAGGAATGCAGAGGACCAGGACACCAGGAGAGCTGAGTGATAAAAGTGATGGGACCACAAGAAGGACGCAATCCAGGTCCCTTCTCTCCACTTAGAGGACAGCCAGCCACCTGCTGACAACAGGAATACCTGTTTGGAAAGTGAGAAGTGAACGTGTATTATGCTTCCAGGTCATTCCAGCAGCCGGGTGTTACTGTAACTAACACAACTGACTTCTAATAATATTTTCCCTCTCCCTGAGGATTTTGGCACACTTGTAACCCGGATGTTAACTGCTCAGATGTCCTCTAGACAGCTGGAGACTCTGATACTTGGTATTTAATTTTAAAAGCTGTGATTCCTTCAAACTTAGGTGAAAATTCAGATGTCTTCTCCTCCCACCTTCATTTCCACCAACATCTCCCGGGTCTTCTGAAAGACATTTCTCCAGGTCACATCTTGCTCTGAGATCTCTCAAGTGAAAAAGGACACGGTAAGGTTCTTTGGTCTTTCATGTTTCTTAGAACACCATTGCCTTCCTCCCGTGTTCAAAGTACGTTCTGGTTTGGGTAGAGCGTGTGGCTACATGGGGCTGTCCGTTGTAGGCATGTTCTCACTTTGAGTCTTGCTGAATTTCCACGCCTGGGGGCAAGGGGGCAGGAATCCTGAGCGGATGGGGTACTGCAAATGCTGTGGGTGGGTGGGGAGGCGGGGACTCTGAACCTCCACATGACACCTATCTCTTGACATGAGTTCAAGTGCAATAACCAGATTGTATTCAGTAATGACTGACAGTAGAGGAAAGAGCTGAGTCCCGTTGTATTTTGTGCAGATGTGACTAAGTGTTTTAAAGCGGGGAGGAAGGAGTAGGGAGGGAGGCAGGTAGGAGCTCAGTAGAGTCAGGGAAGTGGCCGTGACAAAGGGTTGGGCAGTTCAAAGTGTTGGTAATTAACCAAGTTGGGGCTCTGTCCTCCCACAGAGATGGGGACAGGGGCCCAGTCCTTCCCGATCACATTTCAAAATACTGGCGTTCAGGTCCCTGAGAAGGATGCCTGGGGGTAGGAGATACGTGGTCACGTTGTGAGGTCTTTGGGGCACATTGTCGGAAAGGCGGTCTCCTGTTCAGTCTTCCACGCCTGGGGCCTGGACCATGTCCTTCCCCAGAGCTAAGGGGCCCGCACACCTGTGCAGAGCTAACCCCCCGGGGAAGGCGCATCTTTCTCTTTTTAGGCTCCGTGAAGCTCCTGTGTTCTGCATAAGCCTCCCTGTGAGATGGCAGCAGGGGGTCCATGAAACAGAAGAGGTTTTTCCTAAATTAGATTCTGGGTTTTAAATAAAAGGATAAAATTATTTTACTCCTGGAAATATTTTCAGCCCTTAAAATGTGCTCTGTGGCCATCCAAATCGGAGATAGACATTTTAGCATTTCCCAAACTTATTACCCCACTCAAGAATTTCTTAAGGAATATCTGTTGTTATATCAAAATGTTCCACACTGCACAGGTTCATCAATGCTGCTCCATAACTTTAATATCAAAAAATCGCTTCTCATCTGGAGCAAATACATCCCCCTCCTGAGTGAAGGCCCCCTCCACACTCCCACCCGCTCCGGACACAGGGAGTTTCTGTGGGCTCCTCATGCCGCCACCCCTCACTGCGGACACCCTCACTCCCTCACTCCCCATCTGCCCTCTCATTCCCCTTCCCACACACACATCCTCCCTCACGGACACGGGAGACAGGAATTCTCAAGATGTACCTTATAACCCAGCAGGGGGTCATGAAATCGATTTAGAGGGTCAGTGACCAGCATTTCTTTTAAAAAAAATAAAAGAGAAAAAAAAATATGAGTGCTTCCCAGTAGAACTTGGTGAAAGTTTTGTCTGGGCCTGAGTCAAGGCATACAATGTATTTCTTACTGTAGGTCATGGTCAAAAGCGTTAGAAAGACACGGTGCTGAGGCGCAAACAAAATAAAAGGGCGAACAACGCCCGGTAGCTAATGTGGACTAGCAGCACTGCGGTGTACTAGTAGCTCCCCATTAATTCTTCTCCGTGTTTCCACACCAGGGCCCATTTGAAATGGCAAACACCAGGACTTCCTCTTGATTGACCTCTGCGCCTCCTACTCTCCCTGACTGCGACTCACTTCCCCACGGAGGCTGCATAAATGTTTGATGTTGATAATGAAACGGGATTAAAAGCTAATAGAATGAGCTCCCGGTGTCTGCGGGCACTGTCTGCCCTCTCTGCCGTGTCCACTTGTGCAAGGCCTTCCTCCTCGCCACCCTGCCTGAGGGGACCCCGGACAGGCCCTCTCCTTTCATCAGCAGAAGATGCAAACACGTGGCTTCAACCCCCGCCCCAGCTGCAGCCTTTTTTCTTTCTTTTTACTTTTTAAAAATTTAATTTTTCAATTACACATTACATTCAATATTATTTGATACTAGAGGCCCGGTGCACGAATTTGTGGACAGGTGGGGTCCCTCGGCCTGGTCAATGATAGGGGCCGATTGGGCCTGCCTGCCAGGGGGTTGTGGGGAGGGGCCGCAGAAGGTTGGCCGTGGGAGCACACTGACCACTGGGGGCAGCTCCTGCATTGAGCATCTGCCCCCTGGTGGTCAGTGTGTGTCATAGCTACCAGCCGGTCGGCCGGTCATAAGGGTCACTTCGGCTTTTATAGATATAGATTAGCTTCAGGTATACGGTATAGTGGTTAGACAGTCACATACTTTACGTGCTCCCCCTGATATCTCCAGTACCCACCTGGCAACATGCATGGTTCTTAGAATATTATTACCTACGTTCCCTATGCTGTGCTTTATATCCTGATGACTGTCTTGTAACACACTTTTAATCTACACAGGTCTTCATACTTAAAGTGTATTTCTTTTAGACAATAGGTAGTTATTTGAGTGTTACTGTCTTTTTAAATCTTTATTGTTGGAAGTATCACCTATGTCCCGAAGTCAGTGCCTCTGCTCACAGCTCCTCCCTCCACGCTGCCCTCCTGCTGAAATCCCTCTCACCACCAGGCCCCCGAGCTGCATAGACCTTCTCAGGGGGGAGCCCCAACACTCAGAGTCACTTGAAGCTGTTTCCATGACCCCCGGAGGACTTGGCTGTGCATCTGAACAGCGATAGCACTGAAAGGCAACTTTCCATGTGCCCATCGCCTCTCCCGGGAGTTGGCTTCCTCAGAGCAAGGACTGTGTTTTATTAACCTCTGAACCGTCCATGCCTGCATGGTGTGGCCCCAAGCAGGTGCCCGAGGATGTCTCAAGTGTGAGTGAAGAAGAACAGAGGACGAAATATCAGTGGGATGCAGCTTCCTCAGGGGCGGACCACATTCCCCCTCCCACCTCCAACCCCCTTCAGCGCCAGCACCAGGCTGCTTAGCAGCTGCGGTCTTCGGACCTGTCCCGGGGACAGCGGGATGGAGACAGCTGCACCCTGCACTCCAGGTACCTCAGACATGGACGCAGCTACGCCTCTACAGGGACCGCCTCCTGAGATGCCCAGGCAGGCCTGTCCAGGCAAGCGAGATGTGTCATTGCTCCTGGAGCTCTGATGGGATCGCAGGGCCAGTCCAGCCCCCAGTGGGTGACGAATGGCTTGTAGAATGAGCCTGACTGTGAGCTTAGTAATAGCTGTGAAGTTTGTGTTCTGAATTTCATGCCAGCTTTTCTGTTCAGATGCCTCCCTCTGACACTCCCCTCTCCTTTCTCCT
>NW_005359881.1:709044-713870 GCF_000412655.1 Myotis brandtii
GTTTTCCCTGGAGGCAGAGCACAGCCCCTCTCCGGGGCCTGCGGACTCTGGAGAAGCAGACGGAGATTATTGAATTTGTAGTGAGGCTGCTGGCACCAGCACGAGGTCAAAGGGCACCGAAGACAGAACATCATCCTTGATAACGACTGACAGTGAATTCATTTCAGTGAAACTTGACGGACAGGGCCATCAATCCGCTACACGCCAGGGCCCGTCCCGGCGGTGGGCTCACCCCGTGAGGGCAGCTCCTGCAAAGGCAGCAGCTGATGCTCCTCGGCTTCTCCCACCAGTTCCAGGCGCAGCTCTCCACCTCTCCGCCTAGGCCTGCGCCTGGGCCTTGTCCCTGTCACCTTCATCACTCTCAGGCCCCCACCTGGCAAGACTTCACTCCCCAGATGCTTTTAAATCCTCCCTCTGTGACTGAACCCCCCTGGGCTCTCGGGTGAGCTGGCCAGTGCCTGGGGCTCCAGCTCGGCTCTCTCGCACCCTCTTTCTGCTTTGCATCCTGTTTCGGGGGCTCTGCCGCTCGGACCTGCCCTGTCCCATCAGAACTGCAATAGGAAACGTAAGTGGAACAGGATTTGTAACCTGTACGAAAGCCCAAGCGTTAATATATAAACAGGCGTTACAGATCAATAAGAAAAACATGAACAGCCCAAGAAGAAAAAACACATGGAGAGAAACAGGCATTTAAAAAGAAAAATATAACACACAGGGTGGATAAATATCACAAGATAGGGCCCGACTTCAAATAGTAACTGAAGAAATACAAGTTAAAACAATGATGATATGTTTTCTGTCTTTGTCGGTGAAGAGGGAGATTCAGACCTCTCCTGGGAGCTGATGAAATACAAACTGGCAAAGAGTTTCTCGTGGGAAATCTTGCTATATATGAAAAAAGAAGTCTATAAAAAATGTGCAGAACATTGACTAAGCAATTCCACAAAACAAATGTATCCTAAGGAAACAATTAGCAGATTGGGATTTTTTTTTTCACTTTGGGGATGTATAATATAAAGTGGTTTTAAAATAGCAAATATATGGAAATAATCCAAAGTCCAACAATAAGCTTTTTTTACATTCCATAAAATACACTTGCTATATCTATCTGTTTAAAAGGGAAGTCTTAAAGTATAATTGTTGACATGATTTTTATCTGTTTAAACTTTCCTGTAAGGTTTACGGGAAAACAGTTTATAAAAATGTATGACAGTGTTTTATTTTAAAATTTTATGTGCATAAAAGGCAGGGAGCGTCCATACCAAACTGCAAACGTTGGTTATATCTAGACTGGAGCTACTGATGAGGAACTATGGGGGGAGCCTTTTCACATTCTTCCATCTTTGAACAATAAAAATGATTTACCTTTATAATAAAAAGTGCTTTTAAAATAACTCAAACCAAATTGCCAAACTTGGAGTTATATTTTATTGAAGGCAAGGATTTGAGCAACTTAATTTTAAAAATAGAGTTCAAATTTACTTCAATCCATTCGACATGTGAGCATCTAAGAGCAGGCATGGTTGTGCACGCAGTGGCGGGGGCGCTGTATTAAAATGGTAATTCCCACAGCACCTTAAATAAACCTCGTGAAATTCCAAATTATAAAAATTGTTTGATTTATGCATCTTGACTATCGTGCCGGAGCTATCTGAGTGCTCATTAAGTCAGGTAATGCAAGAAACTCCATTTGAAATACTGTGACAGCTACACGCGCATGCACACGTGGCAAGACTAATTGAACATTGAAGATCTGCGCGTTTTGCTGTGTGCAATCAATCACTCCTCCCAAGTGGAAAGGCAGAACAATAAAAACATCCATAAAGATGACACAAAATAGTTTACATTCTTCATCTTGAATTTTTAATGGGTCTCAATATTGAATCAATTAAAAACCAAACACAGGAGTATTTCCACTTCTGATTGGGACGGAGTCGCTGGGACCAAACAACCTCCCGCTGGAAGCATTCGAAGGTGTCAGAGGAAAGCCAGCGAGGCCAGGCGTCCTCGACAAGGCCAAGTTCTCGCGGACACAGGGGAGACCCCGTGGAGGAGGGAAACGCGTCCACGTGAGCTAGAGGTTCTGTGCACGGGCACCCCTTGGGGCATTTCGGCCCTAAGGCTGTGCTGTGCTTGCACTTGCGAGGAGCGAAGTACTGAGAAGCAACGAAGAAAGAAACTCACGGCCCGGCCGGCGTGGCTCAGTGGTTGAGTGTCACCTATGAACCAGGTCACAGTTCGATTTCCGGTCATGCCAGGGTTGCAGGCTCGATCCCCAGTGTGGGGTGATCAGGAAGCAGCACCTCAATGATTCTCTCTCATCACTGATGTTTCTATCTCTCTCTCTCCCTCTCCCATACTCTCTGAAATCAATAAAAATATATATTCCAAAAAAACAAACAAACAGAAAGAAACTCATTTTCCCAGCTTCCCAGGCTAGGCCATGAACGTCTTTGGTGGGCCATTATCTGGGCTAACATATTGAAAAATAAATGTCATAAACTAATTCTGAATTAATGTCACCATTTTACTCCCTGAGATCATACTCTGAAGACTGGGGAAAGGGAGACCTCCCACACTGGTTTCTCTGAGTGACCGGGGAGGGTGTGCATCGGATTTTGTGAGAGGCAAAAGGAAGGATACAAACAGAAATAAAGGAGGTCCTTCAAATATGTAAACAGACAAAGGAACGCTGGTTTTATTGCCACAAACTGAGAAGAAGAAATGAAAGCCAATCCAGGGTGACTGGCTTGGGGCCAGCGGGCCAGCCCTTGGGCCGGGGTTCCCCGCACATCACCTCATGACAACAGCCGGACACAGGACAACATTCACCCCGATGCTCTTGCTCAACAGAGAGCCTGTATCACGGTGCTAATGTGGAAGTAGGTGAGCCCAAACTTTACACGATTTCTCAATCAAATTCCCTACATTTCAAGAGGAAACCACCAGTTCGGGGGACATCCACACAGATGGAGTTCAGCATAAGAAGTTGAGGAAAGTAAGGCCTTCCAGACCTGTGAACAAACAAATGAGTTTCAGGGGACCACGATATTTTTTAAAAAATCTTTGGGCATTAAAATTGGCAAATACAAAATCCTTTTTCTAGGAAGAAGATACAGAGTCTTCATCAGAATGGCAAAGGGGTCTGCGACTCTATAAAATATATTTTATATAAAGTGATCAATGAGGATCAGATAAAAAAGCCCCAGGTCATTGATTTCCAGGTACAAGCAGTTGTGTCATTATGTCTATGAAATTCGCTTACCGTCAACACAGGAGCGTTGCCATCACATGCCGCAAGCCCTAGAGCTCAGCCTCTGCACCCACTCTCAGGGCAACATGGAGCCAAGGGGTGGGCGTGGCGGGTTCAGCACTTACCCAAGGGGGCGCTTGTCACACAGCTGCCTGCTCCAATCAGGTGCCTGAATAAGGAAGGAAGCAGGAGCGCTGTAACCACATTCAAGTAGATTTATCAGCAGGCCCAGCAAGTCAGGTGTGACTCCACCGAATATAAACTCGGTGAGGGCAGGCGTCTTAACTTCCACGCCTGCCACAGTGCCTGACTGCACGGTGGTCACCAATAGTAGGTCATCAATAAACATGCATTGAATGAGTGACTTGATAAAAAGTTTTCTAGAACCTTGTGGAAGACGGTGGGTCCAATTAAATGAGGCTGATTTTTAAATTTATTTGCTTTTATTTAGAAGCCAAACATTGGCATTGAATAGAAAATTTAATATTGTAATTGTGTTCAGTTTGAAAGCTATTCAATGAAACATTTTAATTCTCATCAATGCAGTATTTCCTTATACATATTTACTCACATTGTCTCTTTAAGCCTCACAATTTTCCTGTAATATTGGCATTATGTACTCCATTTTATGTTAAATCAACTGATACCCGAGGGCACACAGATAGCGAGTTAGGAAGCCATAAAAAAATGGTTTCCAGATCCTAAGCCCAGACTCTTTTTATTTTATGAAGAAGGAGAAGGAGAAGGAGCAGAAGAAGAAGAAGAAAGAAGGAAAAAGAGAGAGAGAGAGAAACATCAATCAGTTGCCTCTCACATGTGACCTGACCGGGGATTGAACCTGCAACATCTTTGTATATGGGGCAACGCTCCAACCAACAGCGCCACCCCAGCCAGGGCAAGTCCAGAACTCTTTTAATAAGCTGACACACGCCCTTGTCAGGGACTAATTTACCATTTTCCTGGCAGAGAACAGAGAGAGGACTGAGTGAGGGGAATAAATGAACTCTGCCTGGGGAGGAGAGGCAGGTGTGAACTGATGACCACCGTGGAGCATCCTGGGAAGCCAGAAGCAATGAGTGACGCTTGGTGCCGGGAATGGGAGAGAGTCAGAGAGAAGAGCGCCCGCTTTTACAACACATCCTGCCGCCAGGTCCTGTGGTTTTTCCTAACGAACTTGCTGTGGAGGGGATGGTTGAGGCCCGTGCAGGTGAGAAGTCACTGGAAGTATATTCAGACAGAACAAGCCAGGACCTGGGGAACGCTTGGGGATTATAAACCCCAGCCCTCTGCTGCGGGGGCACAGCCTGGGGTTTGAGTCGGGGCTCTCTGAGCGAAGGGGGTACCAAGGTGCTTCAAGAAGGAAATCTCATTCTCAGTGCAGGTTGGGGAAAGTAGGCCTGGAGCATCTAGCAGGCAGGGGTCCTCTGGGGACCTGGGACGGGGTCCCACCAGCTTATGGGAGCCGCAGGGAGGTCGGGCCAGGCCTTTCAGCGAGTTGGGCAGAGATCCTACGTCAGTGATGGCAAACCTATGACACACGTGTCAGAGGTGACACGCGAACTCATTTTTTTGG
>NW_005359881.1:713907-727048 GCF_000412655.1 Myotis brandtii
TGTGACACGGACCAGAGTTAAGTTAGGGTTTTTCAAAATGCTGACACGCCGAGCTCAAAAGGTTCGCCATCACTGGCCTAGGTCATTGGCACTCAGGGCTCAGTGGACAGACGCAGCCTGTGAGGAAGATGAGACCAGCCAGGCTGAGGGCCACTTGTGCCAACAGGGGGAGCCCTCCACCCTGGGGACAGGAAGGCGGTTCTGTGGTGTATGGGCACATGCACTGGCTTCAGCTCAGTTAGCAAAATCACTTCCTGATCTCTGGGTCCCTCTCTGACCCTGAAAAACTAAGGGGAAATGGAAAGGCTTGGGTGGGGGATGCTCTGAGGAGGGAGAGGCACGGGGTCCTCGTCCTGAGGGTTTTAGGGGGGAGAGTTTAGGGAGGTCCCGGGGGAAGATCTCAATAGAATATTCAGCAGCTTTCCAGGTGTGTCCTTTCAGGGTCCGGGTCTCCGCTGATTGACTGGCCGGCACCAGGGCAGGGGGTTCGTTAGTCAGTGCAGCTGGTCCTGAGGCAGCTGGGGCTGGTTTGCTGCTTTTCTGGGCCTGGAGCTGAATACAACTGAGGCCCAGATGTTATCGCTAGGGAGGAAAGGTCAGGGGTCCAAACTGCCTGAGCAGCGACATGCCAGGGGAGGAAAGGTCACCCTGGGGCAAGGTCCCGCCCTACAATTGTGCTTTGCTAGGCCCTCAGGACTTTCCGCCCTGGTGACCTTCTGTGCTGGGCCCACCCATCGTCCTGGCTCTGCTTATGTCTAACTGCCTGTCACAGAAAGAATACAAGCCCCAAATTCTGCCTGCTACTCAAAATGCCAAAAGCTGGAGGACTGGGGGGGAGCAGGTGGGGGGCGGAGAGGCACCGCGACCGAGTTGGTAGCTTTCATCATATTTGATGGAGTTTATAAGCTTCCTCAGAGCCCAAGCGCAGACTGCAAGTCGCATGCGCCAGCTTATCTGGGTGGTGGTACTTTGGCCCAGCAGCCCCTGGTCTCGTCTGAGAATGTGTATGACTTCCCGTGTCCTGTTTTAGAAAACAAAGCACCTAGGACATGTCTTT
This sequence comes from Myotis brandtii, assembly GCF_000412655.1. Classification (NCBI taxonomy): domain Eukaryota; kingdom Metazoa; phylum Chordata; class Mammalia; order Chiroptera; family Vespertilionidae; genus Myotis; species Myotis brandtii. Next base: position 714,965 of record NW_005359881.1, read on the forward strand.
TCTCTCTCAATGATCTGGTTCCATTCTGTGTGTTTGTTTTCTCCAGAAAACAAAAAACAAAAACACATTCCGTCCTCAACTTCAAAACAGAAAATCAGTCTCTTAAAAAGGCGGAAATCACCGCCAGGTGGGGATGGCAAACACTGGGAAACACTGGGGAGAAGGCGGCCTGGTCCGAGGCAGCGCGTTGGGCAATGCGGCCCGTTTCCTTCCGAGGCTCAGCACCCAGCCGCACCCCTGCCCCCTTGCCTGCTCCTGTTCTGCACACCACGCGGGAGGCCTGGCCCTTTGAGGACTCATCCAACTTCTTTAGAGGAAATAACTCCAGCAACAGAGTAAGGCGCCCGACCTCCCCAGATAAAGCTGTTTGCAGCAAAACTAAAGGGCTTCTGGACGGACAGACAGAGGATGGTTCTGCAGGCTGTGGCGCTGCTGATCCACTTGCTACAGGCTGTGAGTTTGTGGTTTAGTGGTTTCTTTCTGCAGTTTTAGTTTTAATTTAGTTTCACAAGAAGGAAAGGGGAAGTGCCTCCTGCGCACCCCGGGGCCATTCCGCAGTCATCGGGTTCCGGGGGTGTGGGCCCTGACCTCAGGAAAGCACAGACATGCGTGTTCCTGCCTCGGCTGCAACTTGGGTTTTTCCTTCTGGGCCAGTTTGCAGCGCAGAAGAGCTGCCCTCGGGGCCCTCACCCGCTCTCCCGGAGCCCGGGGCTCTCTGGGGATCTGCAGTAGCGACCAGTGACGTGTGAGTGTGTGTGCGCCTTGATTCGTCTCATATTAGTGAGCAGTGTGTGTGTGAGCGTGGGGTGTGTGTAGTGTGAGTCAGAGGACGGAAGAGAAGGGCGAGACTGCTCCTTCCTGTGGCCTCAAGGTCAGCCTCACTCAGCCAGCGGCTCTGCGGCCGGGCTGGCCCCTCTGGTGCGGAGCCCCGACATGAAGTCCCTCCGGAAAGTGCTTCTGGTGGCTCCTCTGCTCCTCCTCCTGCCCTTTCACACCTCGGCCTCTGCAGCCCACGATGACCAGCCCGGCGCCAGGCCCTCCAACGGGCACACCTGTGTGGGTACGTACCTCATTTGCATATTTGTATGTGGGCACGGCAATGTAGTTGAATAATTCGGCTTACATAGATTATCACCTATTTAATGACATCCATCGCCGTGAGATCCAAGGGAGACACCAAGAACCTCCCCAACAGGCAAAAGCTTTGGGTCTGAGCGGGTCGCACTGCACGCACCTGGGCCTGTAGAGGAGCCCTCCTGCGATTGCAGGTTGGTGAGGAAGCCCTCCATCCCCCAAGCTGGTGATCAGCATTGACCCTGGCTTGGCAACAGCAGAGCCGGAAGCTCTGAGCCCCTTGCAGAAGGACTGTAGGTAGCGTTGCACTTAGAAAGAGGGTTGACCTTGAACTCAGACAGACACAGATGAGTTTAACGCCGCCCACCCCTCCGCCCCATCCCTCCCTGTCCGTGAGACCTCGTGCACGTTGCTTAACTCCGTGTTCTTATTGATGAGACACAGCACCCGCCTCCCGGGGACGCTGTGAGCCTGGGGATCTCGCGTGTAAAGTGAGTGTTTGCACACACTGAGGACTAGGGTCTCCGTTTCCTCCTTCCTCCCAGGAAGCCCAGAGTTGCCGACCATGGGAGGGCCACCTGGAAACATCGAACTCTGAGATACGGCTCCTTCGTCTTGTATTGTTGTTGCTTTGTTGTTTCTGGGGGTGCTTTTGGAGAAGTGCACGTAGGGTAAGACCGTTGATATTCGTATTATCCCTGGAGCTTCCGAACGGTGGCAGGTGTTTTAATGGGTCAGTCCTTAGAGCCAAGGAGACTCGGAACTCCTCGTAGCGAGTATTCAATGAGCGACTCAGAAAAAGAGCCCCACGTGCAAGCGTGATGGCCACCTCTTACACACGGAGAATCCGGACACACATTCCGACACTGACACATTATTTCTGGAGACAGAAAAAAAAAATATCTAAATTAGTCCTGTTTCTTGAAAAACCACGACCTTGGGTGGTTAGATATGAACACGTCTCTAATTGTCTCCTTTTAAATTGAAACCTCAGACCCAGGTTCCCTGTGAGTCTACGCTCCCCAGTCCTGGACGCAGAGGTCTGTGTCCCCCTGGGGCCATGTCTGGGAGGTCATCCTCACCCCCTATTTGGTTCTGTCAAATAATTATTTACCACCATTTCCTTTCCTCAGAACAAGACCCACAGTCCTGGACGCAGAGGTCTGTGTCCCCCTGGGGGCCATGTCTGGGAGGTCATCCTCACCCACTATTTGGTTCTGTCAAATCATTATTTACCACCATTTCCTTTCCTCAGAACAAGACCCTACAGCCTGGCTAGTGGAAATGCACTTGATGAAAGGCTCAAGTGAAATACGTTCCACCGCTAGGATGGTTGCAAATTAAATGTTTAGATTTAGGCAAGTTGTCTGAGGTATTGGGCCTCCGCCGCTTTCAAGCAGGCACGAGCCAAGCATTCCCCTTCCTGCCCCATTCCCAGCGAGGCACTGAGAGTTCAAGGAGGTGTTGAGGGGGCCCAGGATGGGGTTATCTGGTTGCCTATTGCTGCACGACAAATTAAAACAGGACCATACTGCTGTATCATGATGTGGTGGGTCAAGGATTTCTTCGAGCCTGGCTGGTGATTCTTCTGCTCTGTGTAGGATTGGCTGAGGTCACTAAGTGGGGTTCACATGGAAGATGAGTGGGTTTGGGATGATCCAAGACAGCTTCACTCACATGTTTGGTGCATTGTGGGAGGGGGATGGCTAGAAGGCTGGCTCAGCTGGGGATGTCCATCAGAGCTTATGTATTTGGCCTCCCCGGCAGGGCAGTCTCAGGAAAGTTGGACTTCTTACATGGCAGCTCAGGGACCCCAGAGAGAGAGTTCCCAAGGACAGGAGCTAGGAGCTGCCAACCTGTCAAGGACTGGGTCTGGGAACTGCCCCAGCTCCACCCCCTCCACCTTCTATCAATCAAAACAGCCAAAGGCTCACGGGGAGCAGACACAGACCCCTCCTTTTGATGGTGAGTGTCAAGGAATTCGTGGCCATCTCTGCTAGCCACACAAGTTCACTTTGTCCATAAAAATACTCCATGGTTGCATGGCTACGGTGGCTCCGTGGTTGAGCACCGACCTATGAACCAGGAGGTCACAGTTTGATTCCCAGTCAAGGGATAGGCCTGGGTTGTGGGCTGGATCCCCAGTAGGATGCAGGCAGGAGGCAGCTGATCAATGGTTCTTCCTCATCTTTGATGTTTCTATCTCTCCCTCCCCCTTCTCTGAAATCAATAAAAATATATTTAAAAATATATACTCCATGGTCCAAGAGCTCGGAGAGTCTATTCCTGATTCGCTTAGATGATGATGTAACACCCATCTCCCCACCAGCTCCCAACATCTGGCTAACTGCAGGGATGATTGTTCCCCTGTCGTCATCACAACCAGAGAGGCGGGCACAAGAGGAGCCTGCAGTGTGGTCAGCATTTACTGAGCTCTGACTGTGGGCTGAGCCAGCTGCTGCAGGTGGTCCAAATCAGTGTCTTACTGTCTCAGAGTGGTTCCTCGGGGAACCAGACTCAGATATTTGAGCCCATGGAGTTGACTGAGGAGTGCTGTTGGGGAAAACTCCTGGAGGGACTGAAGGCAGCGGAGTGGGCAAGAGAAGGTGGGCTGTGCTGCAGCCATACAAGATGCTCTGGCCATTATGGCTTAGGTGGTTGAGCATCGTCCCATACACCGAGTGGTCACTGGTTCAATTCCCAGTGAGGGCACATGTCTGGGTTGTGCACTCGATCCCCAGTGAGGGTATGCAGGAGGCAACCAACTGATGTTTCTCTCTCTCCCTCTCCCTCTCTTTCTAAAATCAATAAAAACATATTAAAAAAAAGAAAAAGAAGGCCTCAGCCAATCCCATGGAAAGCTCTGGAATGGCTTTTTAGAGTTGTTCTGAAGTGGTTCCAGGCCTTGGAAGCCCCACATTGAACCGGGTTGTGAACTGACCCTAGTGGGAGGGCTCCCTTTGCTGGAGGCAATGCCTGGAGAGGGCTCCCATGTGAGCCCTCAGCACCCACACTCCCTGCATGGATGCACCCACATTGTTTGCTCACTGTTGACGGACATTTCTGTTGTTCACTCTCCCTGGTTATGATGAATGATTCTGCCATGAGCATTTCTGTGCAAGGTGAGTGTGGAGATATGTTTTTACTTCTTGTGGGTCTATATACATAGAAGCGGAATTTCTGGGCCAAAATGTAACTCCACGTCAACATTTTGAGCAACTTCCAGACTGTTTTCTAGAGCAGTTAATAGCCACCTAACTTGGTATTATCCGTCTTTTTTTATTATAGAATCCCAGTTGCTGAGGGACATTTCTGTTCCCTTTCCCTGGCCTCTCTGGTTGTGATGATGACAGGGGAATAATCATCCCTGCCGTGAGCATTCCTGTGCAAGGTGAGTGTGGAGATATGTTTTTACTTCTTGTGGGTCTATATACATAGAAGCGGAATTTCTGGGCCAAAATGTAACTCGTATCTCCATGTCAACATTTTGAGCAACTTCCAGACTGTCTTCTAGAGCAGTTAATAGCCATCTATCTTGGTATTATCCGTCTTTTTTTATTATAGAATCCCAGGGCGATGGAGTGGTACTTGGTTTCGATTTGCATTTCTCAAAATGTGGGCCATTTGTATAGCTTCTCTGAAAAAATGTTTATTCAAGTCCATTGCCCATTTTGAGGTTTTGGGGGACTTTTTGTTTGTTTTTTGTCTTATTGTTGAACTAGAGGCCTGGTGCACCAAATTTGTGCACAGGTATGGTCCCTAGGCCTGGCCTGCGATTAGGGCCATCTTCCCCAGCTGCCCACAGCCGGCCCCGCCCCCCACCGCCACCGCCACCCACTCCTGGTACCCCGTTCACCATCATGTGATCAATGCCTGACAGCCGGGGGAAGGAACTGAAAGGTTGACTGTTCCCGCCCACTCACTGGCCCCGCACCTGCCGTGGGTGGCCATCAGGCGATTGGAGCCAGCCGGCCCGGGAAAGGGACCAAGAGGTGGTCAGTGCACCTCATAGTGACTAGTCCAGCAGTCGTTCTGGTTTGTTCTGCGGTTAGGATCAATTTGCATATTACCTTTTTATTATATAGGATTGTGAAAGTTCCTTGTGTAATCTTGAGGTATTTGTGGAAATGCAAAGGTTTTAAAATTTGAAGTCCAATTTATCCATTTTTTTCTTTTGTCTTTTGTGTTTTGTGTGTCGTATCTAAATCCAATATTTTTAAAAATCGTTGCCTCTGTTATTTTGCTGTTGTCTTATGCCATTCTCTTACCTTGTTCCCCAGACATTGGGGCACTGGCCAATGTTGGTTAGTGAGGGTATAACCCCTAGGATCACAAGTAGCAAGAATAAACATGAGCTAGGCAGAAAAACACGGAGCGGGAATTGTTGGGGATGGAGATACTCCAAAAGGAGCCACACAGATGTCACTGAAGGATGGAGCCAACCTCCCCATCATAAACAACCAGCTCCCGCCCCACAGGGAGCCTTTGCAGTGGGACCCGCACAGTACAGCTGGAGGCCATGGTCTTGAACATAACCCAGTGTCAGAACCAAGACCCAGTGGGCTCTTTTTCAATTTACCATAGTGCGTTTGCACTGAACTAGACATCCCACTTGCTCACTAAGCCAACATGGTTCTACTGGGCCCCTTTCTGCCACTTATCAAATGTGATAGAATTAATAATGAGCCATGTTTATTATTTTTTGCAAAACATCATTTTCTTTACATGGGTGATTTAGAGGCAAAGTAATCCTTATGTTCCAAAGTCATTGACATTTAAATTAATTCATCAAGGATTTTTTTTAGCACTATTTGGTGCTCAGGAAGTTTTATAAAAGGTCAAAGAAAAACACAGTTTTTTCTCCTCATTCATGTTTACTTAAATATATAACATGTCTTCAGATTCTGTTAAAACCCCCTCTTTCCACCCCAATCCACACCCCACATAAAATGGTCAGAGAGGACTTCAGAGTTTGAATGATTAAAAAAGGTGGTCCTATGGTTTCAAGCCAATGTGAATGGTAATATGACAGTGTGACTGGCAAAAATAAGATTTAGAAACAGCCAGCAGAGGTTGAAAATTTATGATCACAACTTATATATACAGAAAGTTCACTTTCTCTCCTCCTCTGTAGCTGAACACTTGTTCGTAAGCCACCCCCACCACTGAAAGAGAAAACATGTTGTCATCTCGCCACTTAATGTGATGAGCCTACTTGGCCACTGAGGTTTATATGAAGGACATTTTTCATAACTTAATGAACTAATTCTGCAGATCCAGCATTCGACAGAAATACACATGAAGTGTGCATGAAGATAAAAGGTTTAACTTAAAATACTGTACAGGCAAAAGTGCATTGAAAAGAGCAATGGTTCAGCTTGCCCATTTTTTCTGAGTCTGTTAGGTTTTAACAAGGTCTCTCCAAGTGACTAGACATAATTAAAAGACAAGTCTTAGCAAAACATTTCTTATATTTCCCAGAAACCGAGAGAGTGACTAGGTAACAAATGTTCTTGCGAGTCAGGTGGTTTCTCGTTCTTGGCTTTCAACACAACTGAAGGGGGACTTAATAGAGTTGTCAAGTGACAGATCATTTGGAATAATTTTCTACGATAGATCACTCTACACGTTTTGGCATTTAACTGAGAAGGAGTTAATGCATTGAGTGACATTACTATATCAAAGTCCTTTCATTACCATTTACTTTGTTAAGTGAATGTGTTTTCTTGACACCTACTTTTTAAATGGAAAAGAGGAACAGACATGATCCTGAACTTTGTCACTTTATATGAATAAATCACATTTTTATGACTTATTTTGGAGTATCTCCTCGTATTAAGAGATGCAATTTCAATGATAATTTACCTTTACGTCTGCCTGATGTGGTTCAGTGCTTGACCTATGAACCAAGAGGTCACAGTTTGATTCCCAGTTGGGGCACATGCCCGGGGTTACTGGCTTGATCCCTAATAGGAGGTATGCAGGAGGCAGCCTATCAATGATTCCCTCTCATCATTGGTGTTTCTGTTTCTCTCTCCCTCTACTTTCCTCTCTGAAATCAATAAAAATATATATATTTTTTAAAATTTACCTTTACTATTTAGGAATTGTTTATCAAGTTGGCAATATATATTGTTTAGATAAGCGAATTTTATTAATAAAGGAAACTATATCCAGAAGAATTTTTAATACTTAGATGTTATATTAACAGGAAGTTAATCTTAAACTTTATACCTGTTTTTAATGTTAAGAAGTATAATAGTGTGCCCAATAAAATACTTTCAACCATTAAAGTGTATTACATTGGGATAAAATTTGATAATTGAAGAAAAATGCAAAGAAGTAGACTTTTCATTGAAATATGAATTCAAAGAGAGGAATTATCAACATAAATTTCTCAATGTGAAAGAACAGTTTAATAATATATTTTAAGTGGATAAGAATACATATAAATCACTATCATATTTAGATTTCTTTGGATATATGTAGAAGATTAATGTATTATTCCTATTGTAATATCTACAATCTGCCTGAAATTATACCCTTTGCAGCTATTTAAATTGATATATATATGAATAATATTTAAACATACATTAATATGTGGAAGGGGCACATCATTTTTCAAGGGGGCACAGAGCAAAATCTCTGAAAATCATTGATCTACACTCTGGACTCTACAGCAGGAAGCCTTGGCCAGCTCTTCTCTCTCTCACCTACAAGTCCCTTCCTGAAGGCCTTCCCTGCCTTTTTCTGTGAAGTGAGGTCCTCCCATTCCTTACCGCTCAGCTCCGCCAGGAGACCATCACTGTTTCCCAGGGCAGAGCTAAGGTCCTTCCTCCTCTGTGGTCCCAAAGCTCTCATAGGTCCCTGTACCCCAGCACTTATAGGTTGCAATGACCAGATGGTTCTTCTAGTCATCAGTCTTTCCTCCTGGTCTGTAACTTCTCTTATTCGCCTTTGTCTCCTCAAGCTTCTGAGCACATAGTAGGTGCTCATAAGTAGGTGTTGAATGCATAACAGGATGAAATGGCTCCTGGTGTCTTCACCCTTATTTCTTTATTATTAATGTTTGATGTATTTCTAAACCAGCCAAGCCAATCATCCTGTACCTCTCAGCACAGCCTGTGCAGGGTCTCTCCCTGCCCTGGTTTGGGCCCTGCTCTCCTTAGCATGCCCTCAGCCCTGTTCTCACAGCAACCATCTGATATGGCGCCACCATCATTGCCAGTATTCTTGGGAAAGTTAGCAGTTTGGAACCCAGTGAGCATTTTCTCATAAAAACGGTATTTCAGGGGGTGGTTGCGAAAGGCCACAGAGCCTAATCTTCCCAAATGTAGTGAAAACACTAAATACCTGCAATTCAAAAAAAAAAAAAAAAGCAACCATAGGAAAGCTAAAACATTGTTGATATTACAGTGTTTTTTAAAGATAAGTTCATGAGCTTCTATTTTAAAGAGTTTATGGAGACTATACCTTTGCCCCATGATGGACTCAGCAGGTGAGATAGAAACTAGCAATGGTTAGGCACCTACTCTGCGCCCAGAAGGAAGGACGGAGGTGCAGTGTTCACACTGGGCTGTGTGCTGCCGTCTCTGGTGCAGTAACCAACATCTCAGGGGGACGAGGCAGGCAGTTGGGTCATTCTCGGTGATGATTTTCATACCTTGCGTTCTTATTTCCTTTTTTCTTCTCACCAACATGAGAAAGGCCTGGGATGATGGTTGTTGATTAAAATTACTAAATATAAAATCATATCCCCTGTTCCCACCCAACCAGGGAAATCTGAGGCGAACAGAATTCAGGTGCTTGTGAAGGAACATTGGGGAGGGGACACCCTTGACAAACTCATGTTGGTCCAACAGGGATGCAGGAACCCAAATCCGGGCATGGTGTGGCTCCACTACACCTCCCAGGGCCCAAAGCAGAAGCAAAGAAGGCATTCTGATTCTCACTTGTCTTCACACTTCTTCCCATCAACTCATGGATAAATCCTCTCAGGCCAACCTCCACAGTCCATCCCAAGTCTGTCCATTTTCCTCTGTCCCTACCGCCAGACATTGCTCTAGCCAACCCACCGTCTTTCTCCAGGACCAAAATAGTCTCCTAATTCATCTCTCTGCTCCCACCTCTGCCCCACCCCCACCCCTAAGCTCTTTCCTCCATGATAGCCAGCATGATATTCCAAAGGCACAGATCGGATCTAGCAGCCCCTCCACCAAACCATCCTTGACTTCCCATTGTTCTCAGGATAAAATCATACCTCTTTTGCTGTCTCTGAAGCCCACGTCCTGACCTCCACCTAGCCCTGCACCTCATCTCCCACTAGTGGGTTCTGGCACCAGGTTCATTACTTTGAAGTGGGTACCAACGCTCCCTGCCTACAAAGACAGCCCAGTTCCCACTCTGCTTTCTCCTTTCCATTACATTAGCCACTTTTTTATGTATTCTTCCAAGAAGCGTTCTCTATCAGCTCTACCTAAGAAGGGTTCTACCACCTCTTCATCACTTCCCTCTGTTACTCCACCCTGCTCCTTCTCTTCAGAGAACCTAAAATTATCTATAATTGTGTTTGCTTATGTATGATCCCTTTTCCCTCAACATAACCTGTAAGAGGGCAGGAACCATACCAGTGTGTTCTCAGCCTGAGCTCAGAGCCCAGCACAGCACTGGCAACTGGAAGGGACTCACTCAATACCCACTGGGTTCCAGCCCCCGCTCCCACACACCTAACCTCATGGAGCAGTGGTGCCTCCATCTTGGCAGAGCTTGAATGAGATGCTAATGTATGCAATACACTTTGGAAGCTGTAAAGTACACTCTAACCATGTAATGAATCACTCATGCTCCTACTCGGGGGAACGAGGAAGTGCAGTCACAGGGAGCCAGGCTCTCACAACTGCCAGGTGCTTTCAAGGCTTTTCAGTGAAGTGTGGGCTTCAGACAAATGGGGAATCTAGCAGGCCGCTCTCCGCAGTCGGCTGCCTCTCCAGCCAGTGCAGATATGAGTATAATTAGCGTTCCAAGAGTCCGTTTCACATCTAAAGGATGATGCGGTGCAGTCTGCTGTAGTCTCCCTGCGCTGCGCCTGGAAGCAGATCTCTGTGGCAGGTGTTTCTATTCAGGCCCCTTCGCTGCTGCTCCTACCATACCCGGCCTGTCGGTTTCCATTAGACTCATTATTTTCAGGTGCCAGGTGAGAAGGGCCTTCCCATCCTGCGATTGCAGCCGGTGACCACGGAGCCAATGCATAGCGCTCACCCACTGTCATCGCTCCCTTAATGAACAGCCGCTTGGACAAATTCGAGTTAGCAGAGCCAGACCTTTTATTAGCAGCCAGAGAATAGTCTGTAATGGAGCAATCACTCTGCCCATGCATCTCTCCAAAGGAAAACATTCTTTAACTTGTCAGGGCAGTGCAACCTCTTATTAGAGGCAATAGCAAAGCCAATTTCTCCGTTCTTGCCGCTAAGGGATTCGGGACATGCCTCACTGTAGACCCTAAATGAACATCCGCCGGGAAGGGGAGCTGAGCCCACGGGAACCAGCGGAACCGTGCAGGGAGCAGAACTCATATCAAAGCCGGGCCCGACCTGGGTGCTCACATATTTCAAGCCCCATTGCCTGCCTTCCTCCCCGGCGCCCTTGATCATCACGCTCTTCACTAGGCAGAGTGATGATGGTGCCAAGATCCACCGATCTTCAGAGACACTGACTTTTCTTCTCTGGGCTCCTTTTTATTGATCTCATGATTTCCAACTTTAGCCTGTAGCGATAAGGAGTCAGGGGAGTCCTAAGAACCCTTGGTGGGCCTTGGCCGGTGTGGCTCAGTGGTTGAGTGTGGTCCCATGCACCAAGAAGTCACGATTGGATTCCCGGTCAGGGCACATGCCAGGTTGCAGGCTCAATGGAACCCTTGGTGGGCCCTGGCGGCGTGGCTCGGTGGTTGAATGTGGTCCCATGCTCCAAGAAGTCACGGTTGGATTCCCGGTCAGGGCACATGCCTGGTTGCAGGCTCAATCCCCAGTAGGGGGCGTGCAGGAGGCAGCCGACTGATGTTTCTCTCTAAAAACAATATATATATATATGTATTTTTTTAAATGCGCCCTTGGCGGGATCCTTCTGAGTATAAGAAAAGCCTAAATCTTTAATCTCCCTTCCATTCTCTCTAAAAACAATAAAAATATGTATTTTTTTAAAAAATGAGCCCTTGGTGGGATCCTTCTGAGTATAAGAAAAGCCTAAATCTTTAAGTACAAAGTACAGTTGGTCCTGAGCAGTCCATGCCCATTAGGGGAAGGGAATGGTGTGCAAGGTTAGTGATCACTGGGACTCCCGATGATGGAGCCTCCTGGAGGAAAATGCCAAGAGGAGTCCCCTGATGCTCCCCGTTCATCCAATACTCCTGCTCCGCTGAACTCACCAAGTCCACCCATTGTAAGGCATTGTGACTTTAGGTACCAAAGAGAGAGAACACTTCCACTAATTGTGGAAAATACGGAGAAAGAGGCCATGCTCTTGTGGGCCACCTGCCTTGTTTCTCTCCTGGGATGCCTTTCCCCCGACTTGCTCTGCCTTAGATTTTCTGAAAGTTTCATCTCTGGTGCCCAGCTCGCAGCTCCGTGATGAGACGCCGTATGAGGCAGTGGCCGTGCAAGATCTCCACCCGCCCCCACCGAGTTCTTCTTCGGTCCTGAGCCGCACGCCGGGATGTTGGCTGTAGACTCTGCTGTTTGACTCAGGCGTGATGAGACCGTATGAGGCAGTGGCCGTGCAAGATCTCCACCCGCCCCCACCGCGTTCTTCTTCGGTCCTGAGCCGCACGCCGGGATGTTGGCTGTAGACTCTGCTGTTTGACTCAGGCAGGGCACTGGCTGTTTCACACCAGATGAGCAGGGGAGCCACATCCTGTAATGAGACCAGAACAAAGATAAACAACGTGCCGGGGCGATGCCTGAGCCAGAGCAACAGCAGGTGCACCCGTGAGATGACTGAGCCAGGCACAACGGCAGG
>NW_005359881.1:727072-727745 GCF_000412655.1 Myotis brandtii
CCCAGCAACCGCCAAGGGCAATGTCGCTCAGGTGGCCGCATCTCCCGTTAGCCCACCTCAAGTCAGCAAACATCTCTAGTCCCCCGGCTGCAAAGCAGGCCCTCTGTCAGGCACTCGGAGCGAGAGGAAGAGCCCATCCCCCATCACGGAGGGTACGGCCTAACTCAGCTCTTACACATGAATTCACAGTCGCTCCATTTGTAAGTGACAGAGCCAGGATTGGAACCCCAGTTCGTTTTTCTTATTTCAAAGCCTCCCCCTTTTCAGCTGTACCCCACTGCCAGCTCTTATCACATTGCAACATAATTATTTGTAATTGATTTTCAACTGCTGTTAAAATTCATTTAGTTCCACCTAACTTAACCGGCAGGGCAGAGACAGGTCAGGCTGTAAAAGCGTATTATACGTGGTGACAATATGAACATGAATTAAACATATTTTATGTATTTAAAATAAAAGTGAAATTGGTTTCTCTCTGGGTGATTTGAGTGACCGTCATCTTTTTTATGCTGTTCTATATATTTTTTAAATTTTCTAAAATGAGATTGCATTGCATCTACCTTTTTAAAAATTTATTTTTAAAATAAAAGAAAATATATATGAAAGTGCTTCTCAACCATAAAGGGCTAATAAGTATCAGCTACGAAGTTCATTGCAAGGTGATAAAGCCCTC
>NW_005359881.1:728655-737305 GCF_000412655.1 Myotis brandtii
CCCAGCAACCGCCAAGGGCAATGTCGCTCAGGTGGCCGCATCTCCCGTTAGCCCACCTCAAGTCAGCAAACATCTCTAGTCCCCCGGCTGCAAAGCAGGCCCTCTGTCAGGCACTCGGAGCGAGAGGAAGAGCCCATCCCCCATCACGGAGGGTACGGCCTAACTCAGCTCTTACACATGAATTCACAGTCGCTCCATTTGTAAGTGACAGAGCCAGGATTGGAACCCCAGTTCGTTTTTCTTATTTCAAAGCCTCCCCCTTTTTCAGCTGTACCCCACTGCCAGCTCTTATCACATTGCAACATAATTATTTGTAATTGATTTTCAACTGCTGTTAAAATTCATTTAGTTCCACCCAACTTAACAGGCAGGGCAGAGACAGGTCAGGCTGTAAAAGCGTATTATACGTGGTGACAATATGAACATGAATTAAACATATTTTATGTATTTAAAATAAAAGTGAAATTGGTTTCTCTCTGGGTGATTTGAGTGACGGTCATCTTTTTTATGCTGTTCTATATATTTTTTAAATTTTCTAAAATGAGATTGCATTGCATCTACCTTTTTAAAAATTTATTTTTAAAATAAAAGAAAATATATATGAAAGTGCTTCTCAACCATAAAGGGCTAATAAGTATCAGCTACGAAGTTCATTGCAAGGTGATAAAGCCCTCGGTGCATGGACTAGATTAAAGCACATCTACTTGACCTTGATAGTTGGCGTGGAGAAAGGCCCCTGCAAGGAGTTGCTCTCCGAGGAGTGAGGCCGTGGCTCTCAAGATCGCACTAGCTTGGATCTGCTATGCCCAGCTCTGCCCAGCTTCACCTGAAGGCACAGAGCAATGGATGCCAGCGCCGCGTCCGGTGCTGCGGTGTCTCTGCTGGCAAGCCCTCATCTTACAGGTCTCACTTCTTTCTGTAGAGCATTGCCCAATGGTGCTCTTCATGCCTGTTCCCCGCCACCTTCCTGCAAGAGCCTGTGGAAACTGGGCTCTACTGACGCCTTGCAGGTGAATGTGGGCCCAGCTCCTGGAGCAGAGGGTAGCGGTGAGCTCGCTGCTGAGCCAGGCTGGAACTCCATCTCGGGTGGAAGGAAGCTTTCTTTTGCCTCCTTGGAAACAGCTCTGCTAGTAAGGGCCATCCCTCCCATCTCAGGGAGGCCTAGCAGTCTCCTCGCACAGACCTACTGACCTTGGACCCTCCAACCTCTTCCCTAGGCCCCTCCCCAGCAGTTCAGAAGAGCAAGGAACCTTCTAGGAGTTTCAGTCTTGCAATTCTGGGACTTTACATTTATCCTACATCAAGGTAGTCAAAGGCATATATTTCTGTCTTTTTTTTAATCTTTGCTGTTGAAAGTATTACATATGTCCCCTTTTAGCCCCCATTGACCTCTTCCAGCCCACCCCTGCCCCCCACCCCAGGCCTTCACCACACTATTGTCTATGTCCATGGGTTATGCATATATGCACACAAGTTCTTTGGTTGATCTCTTCCTATCTTCCCTTGCCTTCCCTCTGAGAGTCGTCTGTCTGTTCCATGTTTCTATGTCTCTGGATCTATTTTGTTCATTAGGTTCCACATATGAGTGAGATCATGTGATACTTGTCTTTCTCTGACTGGCTTATTTCACTTACCATGATACTCTCAGATTTCTATAGTATCTTAATCCAAGGTTCCTTCTGGACACATTATATGAGCACATGCCTTCAAGCCGTGTGCTTGTAGCTGTGAGGTGAAATAATATTTTACAATAGCATTATGATTTTAAAGGTACGTTCTGTTGCACTGTTATCTGCCGGGGCTGACCAGCAGACCCTGAGAAACGGATGAATGATTACTCTGACATGTTTGCTGTGAAAGAGAGAGGGCTAAGGGACTGCCTGGCTAAAGGAATCCGACAGCCTCGGTCATAAAGATTCCAGTAAACGCCCAAGGGTCTGCACGTGCACAGACTTGTTTGGAAAGGCCAAGGAACAGTTAGGGGCAGCCACCTTCGGCCAAACTCCCCTAAGTCAGAATTCCGATAACCAGGGCGGGCCGCCTTCAGCCCAACCCTTTTTTTTCGGAATTTTCCTCCTTACAAACTTTCCAACCAAGTCTCCTGTGCTCCCCCACAGTCATCTCATTTAATCTTCATGGCAGCCCCATGGGGAACGTGTTATGATCTACTTTGCAGTGAGGAAACCAAAGCTTAGATAGGCTGGAGGGTAAGTCCAAGATTTAGGTGCAAGACTCAACCCTGGCACAATCTCCTTTAAATGACACCTTCCTCCCATGTGATCAAAAGAAACAGAAAAAAAGCAAGATTCATTGGCTCCCCCAAGGTCATGTAGCTTACAAGCGGCAAAGCTGGCTGACAACCAGTCTGTCTAACCCCAAACCCACCATCTTCTTACCACACATCACGTTTCACTGCAAGTCACAGTGAATTCTGCCCCTGGTAGGTTGTCGAAGGTGAATGGCAAACAGGAGTTCTCTGCTCTGGAAAGAGCTGGTGTTCTTGAGGACACACACATTCGCCCTTCCTTCCCTGGACTCCCCGGCACAGGCTCTGTGCGGCCCTGCTGACATGGTCTTCTCTCCTACAGGCTGTGTGCTGGTGGTGTCTGTGATCAAACAGCTGGCTCAAGTCCACAACTCCACGGTCCAGGCCTCCATGGAGAGACTGTGCAGCTACCTGCCGGGTAACTATGGAAAGGGGCCTGCGGCTGAGGGCCCCCTCTTTTTTCTCACTCGTGGGTCATCATGGTTCATCATGGGTCATCATGGGCTATCATTAATGAGTTTACACCCTACACATGCCTGCGGAGAAGAAGCTGATTGTGTTATTTCTGTCTATTGATATTCTTATGGGGCTCATAGAAATGAAAACAAACACAAGAAAATCACTCCAGGAAGTTTTATCCTCTGACATTCTTTTCCCATCGTGGCAGAATAATGGTGGTCAGTCATGTTCAAAATAATGAACAGTTCTCAGTAATGTTTGTTAATTTGACCACATACACATACCCAGATGCATGCGCAGACCTAACATGAAGCATTAGGCTGAGAAGACAACTGATCTCAAAGCCCCAAAGGAAAAAGTAACCTGGGAGCATTCCATCCATTTGAACTGGATCTCAATAAAATCCCTTACGCATCCTGCAAAAGAAGGAGCTGATTGGTGGTTTAATCAAGTCACATATTTGTTTTTCAATCTCAGCAGAAAGAAAATATTCTTTTATCTCTTAAAGATACTGTTAGGTGAACAGTCACAATGTATAAACTTCCTTGACAGTCAAGTTTTCATTCATTTAATGTTAAGGAACTAATTCATCAGGGGTGCCTACATTATTTTTCCTAAGTAAAAGTAGTTGGACTGAAGGTGATTGTATCCTTGATTTATGCAGCATGCGGTGCCAATCGCACCAAAGTGTTTTCAGAGAATCTCTTGCATGCAGTCACAATATGCATTCACAAGCTCAACTTTTAAAATTCAAAACTAAAGACTGGTAGAGGATACTATACCAACACACGTGTTAACCATGTCTCAGATTGGCCATTGCTAAGATGTTGACATACATCAGGTCTTTCTTTTGTTGAATTAGGATAACCTTGAAACACCCTTTGGTCTCCCCAGCCACCAGTTCCATCTGCCTACCTCTCTGGAGGGAGCCACACACATGAACTTAACGGGTCTTGTTTTTGTCAAGCCGTATGCTTTCACATTCTTTTGTATGAATCTATACCCAATGAATAGTATTGTTCTATGGGTGACTTTTTTAACTTTTTCTTGGTAAACCAAATGTAGAAAATTACACAAAATAAATGTATACTTGTACACATAGCTGAGGTCAAGAAGGAACAGATAGGTAGCCACTCTGGAATCCCCATCCACATACCCCATGCCATCATAAATCCCTCCTTCTCCCTAAAAGAATGATGTCCTGAATTTTACTGTAATCATTTTCTTGCATTGCTTTATCGTGTTATCACCCAAGTGGGCATTCCCAGATACCATCATCTTGACCAGTTTTAAAATTTTTGATGTGTCTTTCAAGTCTATTTTAATCTACTAGCTTCCTTCTCATCCCTCCCTTTTCCTTATAATTTAGCTGGAATATGCCTTGAAGAGTTTCCCATAGTCTGGATTTTGCTGATGGCACCCCTGCAGTATAATTGAGTGCGTTCCTCTGTGCTCTGTATTTCCTGAAAATTGGCAGCTGTGTCCAGAGACTTGATCAGACTCCAGTGTGATTTCTTGGGCGAGACTATAAGTGTGTTTTCTTTCATCAGGAGGCCAGCAGAAGTGGTTTTCTCTTTTCTCTTTTTGTGATGTTAGCAGCTGTTGACGCTCAATGACCAGACCTTTTAGTTCACAGGGGGTTGCAAAATGGTGCTATTTTAATCTCTCATTTATACATGTCATTTAGTAACTGAAGTCTATTAGAGACAATTCCCCTCCTCTTCAGAAATATTTTAAAGGCATGTTGCCCAGAGTCCCTAATGATACCATTCATACCAGGGAAGGAGGATAAATACTTAATTCTTTTGCTTTATTTGCCAGTTTTCAAACAATTCGCTGCCTTTCTAGTATCATCCCAAAGTAGTCAATTGGCTTTCTTTAAAATGTCATTATAAACTCATGAATTTATACATATCTGATGAGTTTGAGTCTCTTTCACTTATTATCCTTTTGAAGCCCAAATTGTCCCAACTTTGACCAATGGGACCCTCTTTAGTTGGCTCCTGAGGCCTGTGACGTGGGCCTAGGTCACCTCACTAGCTGGTATGACAGGTGTCCCAGCCCTGCCCTGTACATTGCCAGCCGCAGGCTTGACATTAGTCATTTCCCTTAGAAGCCCTGGTTTCTTTAGGTGGAAAACAATATTTTAAGACCACAATCTGGGGCCTAGAAATGCTCATTGCTATTGAGTTAATCATTCTTCTCTTCGGTAGACACTGATAGAAATATACATAGATAAAATATGTAATTTTAAAATAATTTACATATTTCTGTTGCGTTCATACTGACACTTGGAATTCAAATTCAGGACTACAGAAAATTTTTCTTAATCTGTGCTCTACATAGCTGTAACCTGCTTCTTCCCGCATTCTGAGTCCTAATTCTCAAGGTCAAAGGGATTGATAGAATTAAAATAGTCCATAATTATTCACTTACCTATCCCTCATTGCACACAGAACAGCCTCAGAATATCAATCCTCATACGACTACCATTAATATGTTTTATAATCATTGAGAGCAGTTAAAATTGTTTTCTGCCTATGCTTTTCCCATTTCTTATTTAATCATCACACTATGTTATCTGAGCATATAGCCATTCCATCCAATACCCATTCCCTTTCACCCTCATTTCTTATTAGTTTCATCAGCCGCTCTGTGATGGATGGTCACCATCAGCCCTTCTGAGGATGTCTGTCTAGTTGAGTTGTTGCCTCGAGCTCATGCCTCAGGAAGGGCTCATGGGAAATATTCCTTGAATCTCTTGCATGTTTGATAACAAGCTGTCTGTGCCCTTTATACTCGAAAGTCAATGTTTTTCTGAAAATAAAAATCCTTGGCACACAATTTTTTTCCCTAAGTATCTTAAATATGTTATTAAAAGGCATAATGATCATCTAATTTTCTCTTTCTTATAAGTCTATTTTTGCCTAGAAGTTCAAAGGATCATTTTTCTTTCTTCTATAAAATCTAGCCTTCTGACCAGAATATGTCTTGGTGTTAGTTGTTGTGCATTGATGTTTTGAGGCACGCAGTGTGCTCTCTCAATCGGGGGTTTCAAATACATTTCTTACAATCTCAGGAAAGTTGTGAGTATTTGTTCAGTTGCCTTATTTTGTTTTGTTTTTTTTTCTTCAAGGATTCCTATTATTCCTATTTTGAATCTTCTTTGCCTACCTTCGATATTCTGCCTATCTCTTGAATACTTTTTATCTCTTCATTTATTTTATATCACATTTTTCCTCCCTTTCACCTTTCCATTTCTCCTAAGACATCAGCATTGCCTTCCCTTCTTCTGTTCATTCTAGTTCAGACTTCATTTATTTTATAATCTTGTACTCTTCCCTGAATTCTTTTTTCCATGTCTGAGTTTTTCTAATTCTCATTTCTGTTGTTCTTTCACGTCTATATCATTTTATTAATGCTTCTTAGCTCATTTTGGAATATTATGTTTTAATCCCTTTTTGGAATGACTTTCTGGCATGCTCTTGCTATCTGTGGGGATTTGGTTCTGTTCCTTATTCTTTTTTTTTCTTATAATAACTTTGTATGGGTGTTGACCTAGATACATTTCTGTTGCTCATTTTTATATGAAATTAGTTTTCCAAAACTCTTAGAAAAAGAAGTGGTTTGGGGTAGCTTTTCTAAATGCACAGAACTCTTGCTTCTGCTGTTCCTGTTTCTGTGTGTGTGTGTGTGTGTGTGTGTGTGTGTGTGTGTGTGTGTGTGTGTGTGTGTGTGGGGGGGGGGGGCTCTCTCTCTCTCTCTCTCTCTCTCTCTCTCTCTCATCGTACCGCAACAGCCTCTGAAATTTCCTATTATGAGTCAGAAGGAGACAAGATGGTGCCCTGAATATCACCAATCTTGGTTTGAGTTGTTTTATGTCAGAGAGAGAGAAATTGTTCGAGATTCAAAGAAATTCCAGATCTGCTGCCCCAACCATCATCTTTCCAGAATCCTCCCTCGTGGGGGCTTTAAATTTACATCAGTGCCCACTCTGCAGCTTCTCTTCTCACTCCACAGGATGTGTGAGAGCTGCACACATTGAGACGCACAGCGCTAGGTCACGCCTCCTAATCTCCCAGGCATGTGGCTCTGTATGGCTTTACCTTGTCTAATTGTATGTCAGGGTACTTGGAGATACCTAGTTTTGTTGTAACTATTGTCTATGGTTTTTGGTTTTCCTATCCAGTTTCTCTCTCTCTCTCTCATCGTACCGCAACAGCCTCTGAAATTTCCTATTATGAGTCAGAAGGAGCCAAGATGGTGCCCTGAATATCACCAATCTTGGTTTGAGTTGTTTTATGTCAGAGAGAGAGAGAGAGAGAAATTGTTCGAGATTCAAAGAAATTCCAAATCTGCCCACCGCGCCTCCCAGCCCACACCTCTGGGTTATTCGGGGATTCTCCTGTTCTTGGGTTCATCTGACATCCCATTGTTTCCCTCTACTTTCTCCCACATAGACGTTCATAACCCACAGGGCATGTGGCTCTGGATGGTTTTACCTTGTCTAATTGTATGTCAGGGTACTGGGAGATACCTAGTTTTATTGTAACTATTGTCTGTGGTTTTTGGTTTTCCTATCAAATTTCTCTCTCTCTCTCTCTCTCTCTCTCTCTCTCTCTCTCTCTCTCTCCGCAACAGCCTCTGAAATTTCCTATTATGAGTCAGAAGGAGCCAAGATGGTGCCCTGAATATCACCAATCTTGGTTTGAGTTGTTTTATGTCAGAGAGAGAGAGAGAGAGAAATTGTTCGAGATTCAAAGAAATTCCAAATCTGCTGCCCCAACCATCATCTTTCCAGAATCCTCCCTCGTGGGGGCTTTAAATTTACATCAGTGCCCACTCTGCAGCTTCTCTTCTCCACAGGATGTGTGAGAGCTGCACACACTGAGACGCACAGCGCTAGGTCACGCCTCCTAATCTCCCTGTAGTTCTTCTCCATATCAATGGCCTCGATCTTATTTATCCACCCTCCTATTATCAGACATTCACAACCTCTTAGAAACCTTCCTTTATATTCCACACCTGTGAATGAAAGAACACACACACTCACACTAACATGCACGCACAAATTTCCTATTATGAGTCAGAAGGAGCCAAGATGGTGCCCTGAATATCACCAATCTTGGTTTGAGTTGTTTTATGTCAGAGAGAGAGAGAGAGAGAAATTGTTCGAGATTCAAAGAAATTCCAAATCTGCTGCCCCAACCATCATCTTTCCAGAATCCTCCCTCGTGGGGGCTTTAAATTTACATCAGTGCCCACTCTGCAGCTTCTCTTCTCACTCCACAGGATGTGTGAGAGCTGCACACATTGAGACGCACAGCGCTAGGTCACGCCTCCTAATCTCCCTGTAGTTCTTCTCCATATCAATGGCCTCGATCTTATTTATCCACCCTCCTATTATCAGACATTCACAACCTCTTAGAAACCTTCCTTTATATTCCACACCTGTGAATGAAAGAACACACACACTCACACTAACATGCACGCACACTTACACACATACACACATATGCACACTCACACACATACACGTACTCTCACACATACACACATATACACACTCATACACATGCACATACACACACACGCACTCACACACATGCACACTCACACACATACACACATATACACACTCATACACACACGCACACTCTCATACACACACATACACACACTCACACACATACACACATGCGCACGCACACATTTCTAGTTTCACCAGAAAGAAAGCGAATTTTCTCTGCCTCCCAGGCAGTCCTGCAAGTTTATCAGAGAACAGCCTAACGTCGGTTTTAAATCAGTCTGCTCTTGGCCAAGCTCTCTCTCCATTAGCAACACCTGAAATGTGCTTTCCCCGGGATTCTGACTGTCACATAAAGCTCCCAACTCCCAGCATGGCGCACACTGAGACTGCACCCG
>NW_005359881.1:737356-746125 GCF_000412655.1 Myotis brandtii
CAGCCCAGCCAGGGAGCAGCTGACTAAGGGCAGGAGCCTGAGCGGGTGCCGACCGGGGCCTGAGGTCTGATGGGCAGAGCTTCTGGTCGCCCTTCACTGCAGCGCCCAGGGAGGAGCACCTGGGAAGAGCATATGTTGTTTTTTAAAAATATGTTTTTACTGATTTCAGAGAGGAAGGGTGGGGAGAGGGATAGAAACATCGATGAGGAGAGAGAAACATCAGTCGGCTGCCTCCTGCACACCCCCTACTGGGGATTGAGCCCGCAATCAGCCATGTGCCCTGACCCGGAATCGAACCGTGACCTCTTGGTTCCTGGGTTGAGACTCAACCACTGAGCCACACTGGCCAGGCACATATGTCCTTTTTAAGCAGTTGTACTGAGAGTCACATACTTGACACTTTGCCCCCTTAAAGTGTCTAAGTCGATGGTTTTATTCACAGAATGGAGCCTCCATCAGCACAGTCCACTTTAGAACATTTTCCTTGGACCCTCAAGGGACCTGCTCCCCTTCTCTATATCCCCCAAACTTGTAACCTCCCCACTCCCTGAGCAACCACTAACCTACTTTCTGTCTCTGAATTTGCCTATTCTGGGCTTTCCTTCACCATGGTGCAGTCGGAGACTGAAATATAAAAGGAATTATACTAGTTCCATACAGGGTCTTTTGAACTGCTTCCTGCATTCAGCATGAGGTTTTCGTGGTATGATTCTCTCTCAGCGTGGATGTTTCTATCCCTCTCTGCCTCTCTCTGAAATCAATAAAAATATATTTTTTAAAAAGCACACTAGTGTGTTTGAAGTCTTATACCTTATTGTAAAAAAGAAAAAGTCCTATGACTGTATTTAATTTAACATACAATGTTGACATTCTTTACTGCTGAGTAAAAATGAAGAACCAGAGAAAGTCCCCTGAATTGATCGTGTGTTTTCACTCTCCTACCCGCCAAACAAGGGCAGCCCAGCTGAGATGAGCGTGACCAGATCAGTTCTCCTCGGGAGGGTTCCCATCCTTTCCCAGGACAGCCCATCTGTCCCTGACTGTGCCTACGGCCTCCATGGGATTTCCAGGATCCACAAGAGCCCACAAACTGGAGAACAGGACCAGGGGGTTAACACATCTCACTGTGCAGGCGGATCAACCCACAAAGCACTCCTGTGCTCTCAGAACAGGGGAGGAGGCGGGAGAGAAGACTGCCTTGGTGTGTGTGTGTGTGTGTGTGCTGAGCGGGTGCCGACCGGGGCCTGAGGTCTGATGGGCAGAGCTTCTGGTCGCCCTTCACTGCAGCGCCCAGGGAGGAGCACCTGGGAAGAGCATATGTTGTTTTTTAAAAATATGTTTTTACTGATTTCAGAGAGGAAGGGTGGGGAGAGGGATAGAAACATCGATGAGGAGAGAGAAACATCAGTCGGCTGCCTCCTGCACACCCCCTACTGGGGATTGAGCCCGCAATCAGCCATGTGCCCTGACCCGGAATCGAACCGTGACCTCTTGGTTCCTGGGTTGAGACTCAACCACTGAGCCACACTGGCCAGGCACATATGTCCTTTTTAAGCAGTTGTACTGAGAGTCACATACTTGACACTTTGCCCCCTTAAAGTGTATAATTCGATGGTTTTATTCACAGAATGGAGCCGCCATCAGCACAGTCCACTTTAGAACATTTCCCTTGGACCCTCAAGGGACCTGCTCCCCTTCTCTATACCCCCCAAACTTGTAACCTCCCCACTCCCTGAGCAACCACTAACCTACTTTCTGT
This sequence comes from Myotis brandtii, assembly GCF_000412655.1. Lineage (NCBI taxonomy): Eukaryota > Metazoa > Chordata > Mammalia > Chiroptera > Vespertilionidae > Myotis > Myotis brandtii. Next base: position 739,116 of record NW_005359881.1, read on the forward strand.
CTCTGAATTTGCCTATTCTGGGCTTTCCTTCACCATGGTGCAGTCGGAGACTGAAATATAAAAGGAATTATACTAGTTCCATACAGGGTCTTTTGAACTGCTTCCTGCATTCAGCATGAGGTTTTCGTGGTCATCTGTGTAGTGCGTGTCAGAACGTCATTGCTCTGTATGCTGAGTAATAAATGCTTATTCCATTGTCTGGACTGAGCCCATTTCGTCCATCCAGTCATTAGTTAATGGATATTTGGGTTGACTTGTTTCCACTTCTTGGCTATTTTGAAGCATGCTGCTCTGATTGTCCCTGTACATGTTTTTATGTGGATGTGTGCCCTTTTTATTCTCTTGCGTATATACCTAGAATTGTTGGGCCCTAGGGTAACCCTATGTTGAGCCATTTGAGGCACTTCCGGACTATTTACCAACGTGGCTGCCCCATTTTCCATCCTCTGCCCCTCCCAGCAGCGTATGAGGGTTTGGTTTCTCCACATCCTCCGTGCATGTTATTAGTTGTCATTCTTATTATAACATCGCCAAGTGGGCGTGAAGTGGTATCTCCTTGTGGTTTTGAGTTGCATTTTCTTAATAGCTACGGATGTTGAGCATCTTTTCATGTGCTTCTTGGCCATTTGCATATCTTCTTTGGAGAAATGTCTATTCAGATGCTTTTTTAAAAGAGTTGGTACAATTCACCAGTGAAGCCATCTGGTCCTGGCTTATTTATGGAAACTCTAGATAACTAATTCAGTCTCCTGTTACATGTCTACGCAGATTGTCTGTTTATTCTTGACTCCATTTGGGCAGTTGGTCTTTCTAGGAGTTTTTCCATTTCATCTAAGTGATCTATTACGCTGTCAGGCAGATGTTCATAGTATTCCCTCATCATTTTTAATTATTTTTGTTTCTGTAAGGTTAAAAGTAATGTGGGGAAGTTTCAAGTTCCTACCTCAAAAGCACACTGTGGCCTGGCCAATGTGGCTCAGTGGTTGAGCATCAACCCATAACCAGGAAGTCAGGGTTTAATTCCTGGTCAGGGCACATGTCTGGGTTGCGAACTCGATCCCCGGTGTGGGGCCTGCGGGAGGCAGCCAACCACTGATTCTCTCTCAGCGTGGATGTTTCTATCCCTCTCTCCCTCTGTCTGAAATCAATAAAAATATATTTTTTAAAAAGCACACTAGTGTGTTTGAAGTCTTATACCTTATTGTAAAAAAGAAAAAGTCCTATGACTGTATTTAATTTAACATACAATGTTGACATTATTTACTGCCGAGTAAAAATAAAGAACCAGAGAAAGTTCCCTGAATTGATCGTGTGTTTTCACTCTCCTACCCGCCAAGCAAGGGCAGCCCAGCTGAGATGAGCATGACCAGATCAGTTCTCCTCCGGGAGGGTTCCCATCCTTTCCCAGGACAGCCCATCTGTCCCTGACTGTGCCTACGGCCTCCATGGGATTTCCAGGATCCACAAGAGCCCACAAACTGGAGAACAGGACCAGGGGGTTAACACATCTCACTGTGCAGGCGGATCAACCCACAAAGCACTCCTGTGCTCTCAGAACAGGGGAGGAGGCGGGAGAGAAGACTGCCTTGGTGTGTGTGTGTGTGTGTGTGTGTGTGTGTTCTCTGGTGTAGGTGGCAGGGCAGGGACACCTCTGACAGTTGGTGTCCTTTTATCTCGGAAATACCAGCTACAAAAACTAAATAGCCAAGGCAAGGTCTTTTTTCCCCAAACGAACACCAGGGAAGAATATTTTTAACAAAGCGGTGTTTCAGATAACGTACTTTAAAGCGAGCCCTGTTTCTTTCAACTTCAGCAAACGGGATCACCCCCATTCAGATGTTCGCTGCTATAAAAATAAAATAAAAGCTCAGAATTTAACTGCATTCTAAAAATAAGCAAGTGCTCTTTAGCATGTACAGTAAGCACACTGGCATGCCCATGAACCTGAGATGGAAATGATATTTTAATGGCTACATTAACTGTAACATTCCGCCAACCCTTACAATTAATGACTTGCATTAATGACTAGTTAATCACTCAGCTTAGTTCCTAGGAAAGATGATCATTATCAACTCGTGTGTTATATTCATCATCATAATAAATATTCCCTTTCCCCTCTTTGTTTTTCTTAGAAAAACTGTTCTTAAAAGCCACCTGCTACCTAGTGGTTCGCACGTTTGGACCAGATATCATAAAACTGTGAGTACGCCGGCACGTTGATCCCATTTCTCTCTGGACGGGGGGAGCAGAAACACTGGGAGGAGCCGCTACTGAGCAAGGCCTGGAGCTGCAGTCTTCCAGTTCTTGCCAATAGTGAGTGGGCGAGCCAGATGGTCACAGGGGTCAGAGAGAGGACAGACAGACCCTGTACCAGGCACTGCAGGTGGGGGCTGTGTAAGTTCCCATCTTCCACAACTACAAGTGCACACAGGTGTTAAGAAAGAATAGGCCCAGCAAGCCACCAACAGAGGGTCACTCCCAATAGGTGGTGGGAAGGGGAGGAAATGGTTTTGAGATGATTCAAGGTCATGAGAAGACTAATTCTCCATGTATGGCGGGGGGAGGGGGGCACTTTGAAGAAGACGATGCAATAAATGATTCCCCCTTGTGTGTCATACTTGTTAGAAACCCCATTTTTCATTTTTCTTCTAAAAAATTTAGTAGTTGAGGCCTCTTCTGATCTCTGAGAGCTCCTAGGTTCAGAATACAAAATGTCATGATTTAGTGGGAAGTATAAATAGATACCAGGAAGGGAGGTAAGACAAACGCAAGACCAGGATCAGGTTTGCTATGACAACCTGTGTCACATGGAGGTCAAGACCAGGCCTAGGCGGACCCAGCATGAGGTCACTGGCTGGGATTGGCTGCTCTTAGAAGGAGCCCTCCCTGCATGACCCAAGTTCTTAGGGGAATAAACCTGAACACTCCTAACAACATCCTGTGACTTGCCTGTGGGTAGGACATGTAATTGCTGGATAATAGTCCATTAATCTCTGAGAATTGACTGATTATGAAATAATGAAGAGGCATGATGCCTTCTGGCTTAGGAACCACATTTAATATCTGAACCTGAAATTCAGGTAAAACTAAATCATGAGGTTGTCAGTGTCAGGACCCACCTCACCCCAGAACTGCAGCTGGTTGATTAAAATGAGCTGTCAGAGGAGCGCACCATGAGAGGAGAAACTCCCATCAGCAAGCAGCTAATATGGGTACCGGGGAAAAAACAACTATCTTCTAGAATCTATAACTGTCCTTCCAAGATTAGCCTTTGGATAGTACCAAGCTGTTTCTGGTTTCTTTGTTTTTGTGGCTTTGGTGTGGTGTGGTTTGGGTTGGGCTTGAATGAATAATTTACTTGGAAAAGTTACTCAAAGTCCACGCTTTCCTGTCCCTTCATTTGAAGCAGCACATGGTGCTCATTCTTCTTGGTAAGAAGAGGTAGAAAATGGCTATGGAAGGTTTGTTTTAGTCCCTTCAAACCTAGACATAAACCGAAATATTTGGAGAATACAATTCTTACCCCATCCCCAGGGGGAAAAGTCAACCTGACTGTATTTTCTTCCATAAAGTAAAGAAATATTTACATTAAAGGGAAGCGATGATTTGGATTATGCCTAAGAAAATAATTTTAGGAGTTTAAGGCTATATCATAAATGATTTTTTTTTGCTATAATCCCTAGGAAACTTTAAAATAGCGTTTCCATCAAATTACACCCCCTGTCCATCTTTCCTTTCCCAATTTTATTTGTGGCTTCTGCCTAAAAGAATATCATGCTCTGGTGAAGCTGTCACACCGCTCAGGGCTGCTCACACCCCCTCTCCGCCCCCAGGACCTCATTCTAAATTGAGGTGAGAGCAGCGGGGAGGGGGCAGGAAATCGTTGTGAGCCAGCACACCCAGGACGGACTCCAGGCCATGCTGCCCTGCGTGGAGGCCCATAGAATCCATTCTGGGATTTTGCTTTCTTTGAAATCAATTCTGCTTTCTAATGCCTGAGAGATCTTAATCGTCTTTGTTTGGCCCATCTCCCTGCAGGCTCAGTGCTGATATGAATGCTGATGTCGTGTGTCACACACTGGAATTCTGTCACCAGGGCCCGGGCCAGGCACTGTGTCATCTCTACCCACTTCCCAAGGTGAGTGAGTGGCTTTCACTCAGGTGTCAGATGGCAGTGACGTGCATGCCCTTCGGATGTGTAAAGGCAAGCTCAGCTGTACTCACTCCGCGATTTGGGGACAGAAAGAGGCAAGATGACATTTTCAATTACGTGTGAAAGAATATTCTCAAGTTCCAAAAAAATGTCTTCCCTGTTGAGCTATTATGTGGGGCTGGCTGTTGGTAGGAAATCAGACCAGCTGAGGACAGAAGAGGTTTAAATCCCTCTCTTGATATGTACTTGCTTAAATATCAAGCAAGTCACTTTTAGAAGGTGACCAACTCACCCCAATTTGCCCAGCTCTTTCCTGGAACAAGCAATGCAATTCCCACAACTGGGGAAATGTGGGCAATTGGTCACCCTAGTCTGACCTTCATTGTTCTCCCCCATCAAATGGGTGTAATGAAATACCCCAAATCCCTCCTTCAAGATTAATTATGGGAAGTAGGTGAGCTAAGACATTTAAAATGCTTAGCACAATGCCTACCACATTTTTTAAAAAGTGTTAATAAAAATGGTGGCTACTATAATTATTATCAATATCATTATTATTCAGAGATAGTTATTTGCAATACCCTGTGTGTGTTACATGAGGCTGGACAGTCTGTAATTAGAATGCAGGCCAAGGAAGGCTGCAGTGTTGACACAATGCCCTTCCCAGACTCTGAGTGACAGTATGATATTAAATCCAGTTAGGCCTTACACTAGTGACTTTCAGAAGCTTCCTGTAAAAATAAAAGACAAAATAAAATTCTATGCCTCCTTTCCCAGAATTGTGGCTTTTCCGTATACAACCCAGCAGGCTGCTGTTCTATTTGTAATGCCCTTTTTATTCTTGGAATGAAGTCTATTTATCACCCTGGGGCCTAACCAATGAACATGATTTTGCTGACTGACAATTGTAAGTAATGAAGAAAGAGATACAGATGCCTGGGGTGTGTGTGCATGCATGTCATGCTTCCTCGGTCATTGACTACAGTGCCCGTTCAGTGTCCCCTAATTCCACCTGAGAAACTGTGGGCTCCACTGGTTTCTAGAAGAGATAGTTCATTTTAATTTAAAAAAAAACAACTTTTCATGTGTTTAAGTAGCATGTGAGGACTGATAGCAATGCTTGCGTTTTGATAACATTGGAAACATGTATGCACCAAGATAAGTGGCATGGTGTCTGTGATTTCCTTAAAGAACATCGTGTTGTGTATACATCACACCCACAGCTATACACAGTCCCAAAATGTTCAAATTTTTAAAAAATGTATTTTTATACTCTATGCCGTTTATACTCGAAATCTTGTTTTCATGGCACACAAACTACACCTACACAGCAGGTGTACACTAGTAGGTAGAGTTACCTGCTAGGAAAGGTGGGTAAAATCGTAGGTGGAAATCACCCCCAGCCTGCCCGAAGCCTTCCGCATGACCCTCCCAGTCAAAACCCATCCCTGTGTAGCCGCTACTCTGTAATCTGTCACCCCAGGCGCGTGCATTAGGCACAGTTCCATCTTGAACTTCACACAGAGGAGTGCTTTTAGACACAGTTCCATCTTGAACTTCACATAAATGGAATCACACAGTTTGTTGTCCTTGGTGTCTGGCTTCTGTTGTCTGTGAGATTCATCTGTGTTTTGCATGTAACAGTCTTGTTGCAGAAAGTATTCACACCATCATCTCTTTTTTTGGGAGGTGTGAACTATATATTAAATTGACATTTTCTAATTAAATGGATTGGGGTGACATTGGTTAATAAGATCATGTAGGTTTCAAGTGTATGTTTCTATGACACTTGGTCTGAATACCTCACTGTGTGCCCACCACCCAAAGTCAACGTCAATTGCGGCGAGGGGCCTGCTGCCTCAGGAGAGCAGCTCAGCCTTTGGAAGGGTTTCCCCCCGTGAACCGATCTCTGCAGGAGCCAGAAGCAGCCAACACTGAGTGGGCGGGAGCTGTGTGTGCACAGGGAATCCACGTTTCCTTGATCTAGGGCCCAGGAAGCTGCGGGCATAGGTTTGGGAAGGAGTGAGTTTGTGTGTGACAAACGTGCACAGGGAATCCACGTTTCCTTGATCCAGGGCCCAGGAAGCATAGGTTTGGGAAGGAGTGAGTTTGTGTGTGACAAAGTGGCGCAGGACAAATTCTTGTTCAACTGAGAAATCAACAAGCTGACATCAGGAATTTCTCAAACATGGTTTGCAGTTGAGGCTGAAGGTCTTGACCCAGGTCCCAGACCTGCTGAGTAAACCTGAACTCAGCCCGGGCTCCGGACATGAGCCCTCCGGCTCTGCCCATCAGCGCGGGGCCTGGGGGGATTGTGCCACACGTTCAAGTGGCTGGTCTGTGTCAGAGGGAAGTGAAGGCAGTGTGGGTGTTAGTGTTAATGAACTATTCTGAAGAACTGAATCTCCAAGAATCTTGCACACGTGCCCCCACTTTCTCATTACCAGTTAGACCAGAGGCATTCACTCCCTCTTCCCTTATACTCAGGCATGTTTCTTCAGCATGCACAAATTCTCTCTTTTAACCATCACAAGTATGCAAGACAGACATGGTCCCCCCCACCTCATAGATAAGTCTACTGAGCCCTGGAGAATTGCAAGGCTCACCTGATATACATTTATTAAGTTATTATTATATGACTAGAGGCCTGGTGCATGAAATTCATGCACGAGGGCAGGGGGTTCCCTCAGCCCAGCCTGCACCCTCTCCAATCTAGGACCCCTCAAAGGATGTCCTACTGCCGGTTTACAGGGATCGGGCCTAAACCGGCAGTCGGACATCCCTCTCACAATCCAGGATCGCTGGCTCCTAACTGCTCATCTGCCTGCCTGTCTGATCACCCCTAACTGCCCCCCCC
>NW_005359881.1:746161-800544 GCF_000412655.1 Myotis brandtii
TCAACTTCCCCCCCCTGCCGGCCTGGTCGCCCCACGCAGTCTGCTATTCAGTTGTCTGATCATCCCTCACTAACCCCCCTGCCAGCCTGGTTGCCCCATGCAGCCTGCTGTTCAGTCGTTTGATCGTCCTTCACTAACCCCCCTGCTGGCCTTGTTGCTCAAGGCAGCCTGCTGGTCATTACTGTTACTGTGATGGTGTCCTGGACAATTTGCATATTCCTCTATTATTAGACACATAGGTACACACTAGAGGCCGGGAAATAGAAGACAGTGACAACTGCAATTTGGGTGGCTACGTGTTAGGAACTCAGTTCCTTCATACTTCTTCACTATGCCAACTGTCAGGTCTGAGACCCTCTGCCAGGGGTTGGACCTTCTTGAACACCAGTGATAGAGAAGCCATGAGAAGTTGTGGGTGTATAAGAGAATCTTTATTATAGGAGCCAGTGGCCAAGTAGCCATCTATATATATAAAAGCCTAATATGCCAAGTGTCCCCTCAGGAGTTCGACCAACCAGGAGTTTGATCGCTCGCTATGACATGTGCTGACCATCAGGGGGCGGTGCAGAATGAAGAGAGGCCCTGGCCAGCAGCCAGCAGCTGCTAGGGATCCTACCAGTGCACGAATTTCATGCACTGGGCCTCTAGTTACTAATAAGGAGCCACTATACAAAACAGTTCTTCAAAGCAAAGTCCCATACAGCAGGTAGCCACACACCAGCTAGGTAACAATGCATCTTTCCTACATAGTAGCAGGAGCCTCTGTACCCACAGCCATTATCTAGCAGCCTGCCTTATGTAGGAGCTAGTTATATAGAAGCCATCCTCAGAGCCACAGCCTCACCAAGCAGCCTCACGCTGGTCAGTGATGCATCTACCCTATTAGTGCAGCCCCATATTGGCTATTCAGTAACAACTTTATACAAACTCAGACAAAAGAGGCTTTATGCCAAATACTGACCTCAGTCTTTTGGGTTATAGAAGGGCACGCTTGCACAGTGCATAGATTGCTTCGTCCCTGCATCTGCGTATAGCATCTTAGCCTTGAACATTCTGATTAAGATTCCCATGCTCAGAGTGGCCTTGAGCATCCAGTGTACTCTGAATAGGGTCCCCACACTATGACATACCCAAAGCCAAACTAACTACCTGTCATCTAAAATCCTCCCATACAACTGTAAGATTACCCCATTATCCCAATTTTACAGATGAAAAAGCAAAGTTCAAGCAAATTGCTGGTTGTGGAGTTGTTGGGTTTTTAAAGTTTCTCTTTAACCACCTCAGGACATTGTGAGCAATGAGATAAATGACAAGGCAATGTAGCCTTTTAGATGCAGCAAAGTCAGCTTAAAATGGAACAGAATAGAGTACCTAAAAGTGAACTCTAATGCATTTGAGATTTGTGTTTTTTATTTAAAAACTAGAGGCTTGGTGCAAGAATTCGTGCACAGGTAGGGTCCCTAGACCTGGCTGGCGATCAAGGCCAATCTATGGGGTGACCAGTGGGGTGATTGGGGCCTCCGCTCGCACCCACTTTGGCTGGCCTGGCGCTGCCTGCTTGCCACCCCACCCCCACCACCACTGCCAGTCGGGGCCTGCAGGCTAAGGGCAGCTCCTGCATTGAACATCTGCCCCTGGTGGTCAGCGCATGTCATAGCGACCAGTCGATCCGCCAGTCATTCTGCTGTTCAGTCAATTTGCATATTAGGGTTTTATATAGATAGATAGAGTTTCAAAGCAGCGGTCAAACCCTGGCTTATTTGATAAATGATGGAACAAAATACTAGTTATTTGAACATGAAACTTAAGCTAGATAAACCCTAAATGAATGAAAGGTTGACTCAATCATAAAGAATGAAAGGCATCTGACTAGTAAACACCTGCCATACCCAAAGTCAAAAGACAAATGGCAGCTCTGGCCGGGTGGCTCAGGTAGTCGGATATGTATAAACCTGTGGACACAACTCGCTTCCCTTTGCTTGGACTCCCATTGGGCTCATGCTTGGCTGAGGCCAAACCCTAGCAGGGCACCCCCTTTGCCCATGGAACAGGTGGCAATGTGTGCTGGGGCCTGTTCTGCTATCACCCATGCTTCTCAGAGCCCAGGACCGAGCACCATGCCCTCTGCAGGGCAAGAGCCATTGTCATCAAGCCCTTGCCCTTGCCTGGAGACCTCAGGCTGGCTCTGTATTGGAGAAACACTGAAGTCATTCTAGACCAGCCGTGGGCAAACTACGGCCCGCAGGCCGGATCCGGCCTGTTTGAAATGAATAAAACTAAAAAAAAAAAAAAAGACCGTACCCTTTTATGTAATGATGTTTACTTTGAATTTATATTAGTTCACACAAACACTCCATCCATGCTTTTGTTCCGGCCCTCCGGTCCAGTTTAAGAACCCATTGTGGCCCTCGAGTCAAAAAGTTTGCCCACCCCTATTCTAGACTAAAGGACTTTGCCAGCCACCACGGCAGATGCTGCTGTGCACTCTGATGGTCAAGCAGAGGGCTGGCCGGTCCCCTCTTAGACTGCCAGGGCCCCATGCCATGTCGTCCTTGGGATTTTCCAAGTTCTCAAGCAGAGAAATCTGATGTATGTCTCCATGGCTCTCTGGACTACAAGCCCCCAGGCTGAGCGCTTGTATCTCCATGAGCCTCTGTGATAACATCCTGGGCCATCCATTCATGAGCGTTAAATAGACTCCAAAGGGGTCTGAGGCTGGAAGAAGGGCGCACTATCATCAAAGGGAGAGAGGAATGAGAAGCTGAAGAGATTTGACCATCACAGATCTCACGGTTGGGGAGTCTGCTTATGGCCTGGCTGAGTCGTAAGCATCATTACGGCTTCCAGCCCTCAGGGTTTTCTGTCCCGCTCCCAGTCTCTTCCCAAACTTTCTCTTCAGCCTCTGATGACAGTTGCACCCTCCATTCTAAAGATTTAACTGTAAAGAAGGTGAAAGCATGACCCTCACACTTAAACGAGTGCTTAGACATGAGATTGGCAACGGTGAAAGGTTACCAAGGCAAGATAATTATCTTCATTTTCACTCGAGTACCATTTGCCCCCTTTGCCTGCCATTAAGACAGGCAAACTAATTAGCTTTCCCAAGTGCTGTGGAGTCCTTTCCTCCTTTTTCTTCTGGGGAGAAAAGACCACCCCTTTATCTAGACTCCCCTTTGCGTGTTGGTATCAGCGCACTTGCACCTCGGGAGAGGGTGGAGCCCTGGTCGGCCAGGTCCAGACCAGCCTGCCCTTGGCATTTCAGCCAGGACCACGGAGGCAGTGGCCAAACCCAGCACGAAGGGGGCCAAAGGCATGTGGTGCAGCCCTTGTCACTTTATGTCCAGCGGTTCTCAACCTGTGGGTCGCGACCCCTTTGGGGGTTGAACGACCCTTTCACTGGGGTCACCTAAGACCATCTGAAAACACATATAGCATATCAGATATTTACATTACGATTCATAACAGTAGCAAGATTACAGTTATGAAGTAGCAACGAAAATAATTTTATGGTTGGGGGTCACCACAACATGAGGAACTGTATTAAAGGGTCGTGGCAATAGGAAGGTTGAGAACCACTGCTTTATGTCGCTTGTCTCTCATCCCTCACTGCACATTGAACCCTCGGAGGACTGAGCTGAGTTACAGACACCCCATCCTCTCAAGGGGATCCCAGTGCCCGCGCCTAGGAAGGGGCTGCCAAGGCCCCTCAGCTTCATCTCACTTCTGTTTCCTGCACGTGTTCCCGTTTCGTCTGTCTGCCCGCCCGCCGGAGACTCTGGGAGGGCAGGTGTGTGCTCACCTCCTCCTCCACAGCCCTCCCCGAATCCTGTGGCATTTGCGGGTTCTGTGGGTTCTGTAGAAAGCACTATTGCTGAATTTTTGCTCCTTATTGAAAATGTAGAAAACGCAGAAAGGAACCAACAGCAAAGAGCTATCCCCCACAATTATCGGGGCCTATTTCTTTGCAGGGTTTTCTCTGTGTCTGTAAATGCTGGTGGCCTGTTTCCCGTGCTCGATAGAATGTCATCAATGTCTCTCTCACTGTTTATTTCCTTTTGTATTGAGCACCTGCCATGTAGCGAGGACCATGTGAGGCCCCGTGGGCCCTGAGCTGGGCCTTGGATGCAAAGGGGTGTTCTGAGCAGAGAGTCAGGGGCACCGCCTTCACGGTTCATATGGAGGAGGATGAGCGTTAGGCTCCCAAGGGCCGCCGAGAAGGGCCCGTCACAGAAATCTGCGCCTGGATCCAATGTCTGATCATGACCCTGCCCGAGCGGCTGAGGGAGAGCCGGGCCGGGAGCACAGAGGCTTTCCAGCCTGTGAGAAGTACCGAGTGGCAGTTACAAAGCAGTCCCGGGAGTATAATCAGTAACATCGTGATAACTGCGGGTGGTGCCAGGTGGGCACTGGAAATGCCAGGGGGATCACTGTGTAAAGTCTTTTCTTGTCTGACCACTTTGCTGTACCCCTGAAACCAATACAAAATAATATTGAATGTCAACTGTCATTGAAAAGACATTTTAAAAGCATATCCGTTATTGAGCAGGGGATTATGAGGGCAGGCCCGGGCTGGGTGCTGAATGAGCGATGCCCTGTAACCTCGCAGCACCCTTGGAGGCAGGTCGCTGTAATCCCCCAGTTACACGTGATAAAAATGGGGCTTTCTCTCCCGCTCAGGAATTCTGTGGATTCTGAAGGGCTCCGAGCAGAACTTGCTCAAGGACACACAGCCAGTGAGCAGAGGAGCTGGGGCTCGAACCCACCACCCAGGCTCCATTAGGGCCGTACCAGGGGCAAACCAAGGAGGAACAGGGCAGGGCCAGGACACACGGGGGCACAAAGGCTCTGGGAAGCAAATACTGGGGGCAAGTACTCTCCACACCCCCTCCTACCCTACAGGTTACTTTTCTTCCAACTCTCCCCAAATCATAGACACGGAATCCCATAGCAACCGTCACTGGATTCATCAGCTCACTTGATACTTGCTGTGTAAACTCGAGATGTGCTCACATCCCCAGAAACGGTTGAAAGGCTCAGGGAGGTGAAGGGGGTGTAGAGCAAGCATGTCAAACTCAAAGGCTAACACAGGCTAAATAAACAAGGTTTCAACAGTTTATGTGAGCCAAAAAAAAAAAAAGCTTCCATTTTCATAGAAACATAGGTTTATTTCGATAGAGACATGCTGAATACAAAGGGCTGAAATAAATGAGTTATCGTTTATTAGTGTTCGTTGTTGGCTATGGGACAGGCACTGGGGTTGGCGGGGGCCGCCACGCGCTGGGGCTTTCAGACACAAGGGCACCTGGGTCCTTGGGGAGATTGAAAGCCCCTCGGGCAGGAAGGCAAGGGTTCAGACTGAGTCTCCGCCAGACACAGGCTCTGTGACCTTCAGCCAGTTCCTTAGCTTCCCTGCGTCTCCATTTCCTCGTCTGCGGAAAGGTCACCTCCCTCGGAGCTGGTGGGAAGATTAAACAAGGACATGTTTGCAAAGGACTCCGCGTGGCGCCCACACAGAGGTCGTCCCCTCCTCAAGATCGTTACCACCATGAACTCGCCTCCATGTGAATCACTTTATCACAAATTTATGGACTCATCTCTCTTTCCAATTCGCAGACTTGAAAACGTCCTAACTTTAGAAAAGACATAGAAAGAAGAGATAAGACGCAAGGGGTAATGTGGTCTAACTTTGTTTTTCTAGGAGGGTGTGAATCGCTTTATCACAAATTTATGGACTCATATCTCTGTTTCCAATTCGCAGACTTGAAAAGGTCCTAACTTTAGAAAAGATGTAGAAAGAAGAGATAAGACACAAGGGGTAATGTGGTCTAACTTTGTTTTTCTAGGAGGCGTGGAAAGTCACCCTGGAGAAGGCAAGACAGATCGTCAAGAAGTCCCCAACTCTGGTAAGTGGTCCGTGGGGAGAATGCCAGCCCCTCCCGGCACGCTGACCTCCCCCTGGCCCTGCTCTCACCCCGCAGGCCAGCGGCTGCTCTGGGTACCAGCCCACAAGGCACCCTGGTTGACTTGGGATTGAAGTGGGAATAGGCGCCTGCTCCCAACCTCAGCAACACTCACATTTGGGGCAGATTAGCCCTTGGTCCTGGGCGCTGTCCTGTGCACTGTAGGATGTTGGCTGCATCCCTGTCTTCCACCCACTAGTTGGCAGCATCGTTATCCACCCCTCCCCAGTCCTGATGACCAAAAATGTCTCCTGATGTCCCCAAGTGTCCTCTGAGCGCCCTTGAGACCTGCTGCTCTGCAGTAGACCATTTTGGAGGCTGTGTATCCTCCCACTCCTCCCCTTTCTACATATGAGACTTGGGACTGAGCCTCAGTGTTCCTGTCAGTAAGATGGGGCAGTAACATGTTCCTGGCAGTAAGATGGGGCAGTAACATGTTCCTGTCAGTAAGATGGGGCAGTAACATGTTCCTGTCTCACAGCATGGATGTGAGGACTAGCGGAGTGGATGTGTGCAGAGCACGTGGTAGCAGGCCTGGGACTTACCGAGCCCTCTGTCAATGCCAGTAAAATCATCACATGATCCTGCTCCCTAATTTGCCCTGTTTGTAATAATACTTTGATTCAACAGATAGAATGTTTAGTTCAAACTAGTTGTCCTTAGTCAAGTGTTTGATTTATGCTCTGGTTACAAATCAGCCCTAGCTGAAAAGGAAGTAAGAGAGTAGACCTTTAAAAATGTGTCTCGGGCCCTAGCCAGTTTGGCTCAGTGGATAGAGCATCTGCCTGTGGACTGAAGGGTCCCGGATTCAATTCCGGTCAAGAGTACATGCCTCGGTTACAGGTTCCCGGCCCTGGTTGGGGTGTGTGCAGGAGGCAACCAATTGATGTGTTTCTCTCACATCGATGTTTCTCTCTGTCCTTCCCTCTCCCTTCCACTCTCTCTAAAAATCAACGGAAAAATATCCTTGGGTGAAGATTAACCAAAAGAAAAGAAAAATGTGTCTCCCTTGATGCTAGAGCCCTGGCAGGAGGAAGCGGCATCGGGGAGATGATCGCAGGTCCTGCCCTGCTGGCCAGGTCACCGCTCGCCCCAGTGCACTACCAGGAGGCAGTATTGACTTGGCAACTTGAAAGTGAAGGGGAGGTTCCCAGAGCTCTCAGCTCGCCGGATCTGGCAGACACAAATAGAGGATGCCCGGTTCCATTTGAATTTCAGATAAATGATGAAGAGTTTTGTAGTGCAAGTATGTCCAGTGCACTATCTTCTCTGGCAACAGTACTCGTGGGGGGCATCTGGGTTTTGATGTCCAAGGTTGATACATGTCTCATGGCAATACGCAGGCATTTCTACAGGATCTATTAGTCAGTCACCATGTCCGCATTGCTGATCATTATTTAATTCAGTGAATCACAGAAGTCCAATTGGAGCTACTTTAGCTCATCTGCTTAAGTCACTGAACAAGAAATTGAAACACGGCTTGAAGCCCTTGACCAGCACTCTGCATTCTAAACAGAAGTGAAGATGAGACAATTCTCCCTTTATCCTTCTCAGCGCGCATCTGAAAACGTATTCTCAGGGCATGGTTTCCGCACTCGCACAAGCTGCCTTGGCATTAACTCAAGGGCTAATTAGGATTTCACAGTTTTCTATTTCCGTCATCAGAATTGCGAGCGTACTTCCTAGGGCCGGATTCCAATAATTCCTTGCATGAAGCCAGAAAACAGAAACCTACTGAACAATCCAACAATAATAGACTTCTCCAAAACCTCCTCCAACGTATTTACTCTCCAGATTAAAGCTCTCAGGGAAAAAAATAATCAGAAAATGCAAATAAGCGTTTTGGAAAAAATGCTCAGAGGGTATCGGCGGCAGTGAATTTCAGGGTGGCGCCGACAAAGTCATAGACCCAGCCAGGATGCTGCCTGCCATTTCAGCGAGCCCGTCAGACGCCAGAACCCAGGCTGGGGAGGTGCTGCGTCGTTGAAGGGAATGGAAGGTTCCAGAGAAGGTCCGCACCGCCAGGAGGCCCAGAGAGGCTCCTGGGGACACTGCACAGGGATGGGGCAGACACCGGGTGTGTGAGGTTTGGAGTACCCGAGTCGTGGAATCACTGAATCTAACTTTCACAAAAACTCCTGTGGAGTAGACAGCCTACCTTCGTGACCAACCCCACAAGGTCAGACAGGTGAAGTGCTTGGCTCACTCCACACAACTGGTGAGTGAGAAACCCATCATTTAAATAGATTTACTTACTTCCCACTTCCTGCCCTTTGTACAATGTCAATGGCTCTCAACCAACCCTCCTGGTACTAAATTTCAGGAAGATTCACATCACAGGCTCTGGAGATGTTAGGATCGTGCGGTGCACAGCCTGGGGCGGGGGAGGTGGGCTGTACATGATGCCCCTGATCCTACACCCACCCACTCAATGAAATCTTCTGGGAAGCCTTTAAAAATGGCTGCTGTTCAAACTCCACCCCAGACTGTGTGAATCCAAGTAAAACCATACACAAGAGTGGAACGGCCTTTCACCGAGCGGAAAGTCCACTGCAGGCTGGCTGGGGACAGAGAGGCTCCTCTTGCCCTTTGACCTTCTATTTGTCCCATTCACCAGGGGTTCCCTCCATCCAACTCCTGTTTTTTCTGTTTTCATAGAACATCCTGGTGTGGGGGAAACTCAGATGCAAGCAGAAGCTGGTGAAATGAATTGCGAAATGAAAGTGTGCCCAGGGACAGCCCCGATCTAAGACTGTCATTGTAGGTGGGATTGCATGCTGCCAGAGGAACATTCTAAACTCATAGCTGAGCTGAGAACACATCTGTCCAGCAAAGTTCAGATCGAAAGAGGGGCTGGCAGTAAACTCATAGCTGAGCTGAGAACACATTTGGCCTCTGTCCAGCAAAGTTCAGATCGAAAGAGGGGCTGGCAGACACACCCTCGGGGCCTTCCGCAGTGTTGCTCTGTGTACGTCTCAGTTCCTTTTGCAAGTAAATGAGAAGAGGCGAGTCGTTCCCACACTGTGTGATGAAAAGACGGCACAGTCAGAACTTCTGTCCGCCCTGGAGTTCTGGGGCCTCTGGACGAGCTCCGTCATCTGTCGCCCACATCCCAGCCCCAGCTTCTGCACCAGGCCTGTCAGAGACAGACAGCTGCGGCCTGCAGGCTCAACTCCGACAGTGGACAGCTGTGCAATTATAATTTTATTCTATCCTAGCTTTTGGGTGGCAATGTCCATATAAATTTGTTGGTGTATTGATTATCATCAGTGTTAAAATCTACATGGCCATTAGGTTAGACCCAGGCCTTCAGACTAAAGCAATAGCTTAGATATCAGTGTTAAAATCTACATGGCCATTGGGTTAGTTAGACCCAGGCCTTCAGACTAAAGCAATAGCTTAGATGTTCCAGTGCACCCTGACTTTGAACTTGAGTCTCAGAATGTGTCTAGATCGCCACACTGCCCGCAGGGAGGTGGCGTCATCTCATGCTGGTGCTCGTCTGCTTTACAGTGTGTCTCCAATCTTGGTCCCACTTGGGCCCAGGTGCTGGACCCAGCCTTCCAGTCCCCCCGCTTTTCCCCAACCCCCTCCTGCCGTACATCAGTGGTTCCCCGCCAGCCCAGTGTTGTCCTCCAGAGGGGACATTTGGCAATGTGTCTGGGGACTTTTTTGGGCTGCCAGCATTCAGTGGCTAGATGCCAGATACATCCTATGGTGCACAAGACAGCCCACAGCTAAGAGGTTTATAGCCCCAGTGGCAGTAATGCTGAGGTTAGAGACCCTGGGAGGGGCTTCAGGGTCTCCACCTGCCCACAGTGCTCTGTGCCCATCCCACCTCCTCCGGGCCACCCTCTCACCTCCAGGGATATCTTCCTGAAATACAGATGTGACCCCCGCTTACCGCCTTCCTGGAGTCCCTGCCTTCCCCGGGATAACGTGTAGAAGCAGCCTAGGCTTGTAGTAAAGGCTCCTTCCCTCCACGGTCTCATGGTCTCGTGCTTCCCCAGGCTCCGCCAGGCTGAGATGTGTGGCGGCCCTCCGATACCTCAGGCTCCCACCGCACTGCGTGGGGCATGGGGCGCTCCCTGCACCCACAGCCATGCTGCTCGGACACCCCGGGACCTTTTTAAAAGGCCGCTTGTGATGCAGCCGGTCTGCAGTGGGGCCTGAGACCCTGCGTTTGTGAAGGCTCCTGGCGGCCTGTGTTCCTCGTTTGCAATCACTCTGTCAGCAGTGAGGACCTGGCGCAGTGGTTCTCAAACCTTAGTGGGCATCGTGTGACTGGAGCCCAGGAAAACCCAGATGACTGCGCCCGCCCCAGGCTCTCTGACTCAGTAGGCAGGGTGGGGCTCACGAATTGCATGTGTAGCAAGTCTGCAGGTTGCACTTGGAGTCGCGAAGCCCAGAACGTATGTCTGTGCCTCCGCACCTGCCTC
Source organism: Myotis brandtii (assembly GCF_000412655.1). Lineage (NCBI taxonomy): Eukaryota > Metazoa > Chordata > Mammalia > Chiroptera > Vespertilionidae > Myotis > Myotis brandtii. The sequence goes on from NW_005359881.1 coordinate 756,561, forward strand.
CCGGGGTCCTGAGAGCCGTGTTACTGCCTGGACCACGGCAGACCTGGCAGCGTGCTAAGAGCTGGGATGGCCCCCAGCGCTCCACTGGGCAGTGAGCTCCGTGAGGACAAGGACAGACTTCTGTCTGCACGTTTTACAGGGAACTGGAGGCGCTGGTCAGAGCTGTGGTTCTAACCCTGGAACGTTGGGGAAACATGACCTTCCTAGAGACCTCGTGTATCGCCTGAGAGGCTGCCGGTTCTCCTTGGCCAGCCTCACCACCTCACCAGCTCTGTTGAGACGGCCCCCAGCCACCTGCAGGGCCCTGGGGCTGGCAGGACCCTCTGTACCTCTCCCTTCAGTGATAGATGGCGATTCCCAGCTTTTCCCACCGTTTCCTCCTCTCGCCTGCGGATGGCAGCGTGGAAGCCACGCTCTTTCTAAAACCGAAAAGGCCTGGGCTTCCCTGCATCACAGAGCGTGGAGCCTGGTGGAGCCCGCATGCCCTTTGCTCGCCTCACCTGGAGACTCCGTGGGCACTGCCTTCCTCCTTCCTCCCAAGCTCGGGCATGTCTCTCCCACTAGTCTTGATTTTGCCTCCTAAGAGGATGGAAGCATTTTATTTGAAAATGTTCTGCATTTTTGAATCCTTTTTCAAAGCACTGGAGTACATGGAGGAACACGAGTTCTGTTTTTCTGAGTAGATCGGCCCCAGGTGGGCCAGACCCTGGGGGAAGGATGGGGGAAGGTGGAGGTGGACAGGTGGGGGTGGACAGGTGGAAGTAGACAGGTGAGGGTGGACAGGTGAGGCTGGACAGGTGAGGGAGGACAGGTAGAGGTGGACAAATGAAGGTGGACAGGTGGAGGTGGACAGGTGGAGGATGACAGGTGAGGGTGGACAGGTGGAGGTGGACAGGTGGAGGTTGACAGGTGGAGGGGGACAGGTAGAGGTGGACAGGTGAGGGTGGACAGGTGGAGATGGACAGGTGGAGGTGGATAGGTGGAGATGGACAAACAAAGGTGGACAGGTGGAGGTGGACAGGTGGAGGAGGACAGGTGGAGGTGGACAGGTGAGTGTGGACAGGTGGAGATGGACAAACAAAGGTGGACAGGTGGAGGTGGGAACTCTCTTGGGCTGGACAGAAAGGAGCAGCCTTGAGGTTGAGGAAGGAGCCTGAACACAGGCTCCAACGTGGAATGAATGTGGAGCGTGGGGACAGGAACAAGTGGTAAGTTTAGTTCAGTCAAATGCCCTGAGCTCTGGAGAAGAGAGAATTCAGGAATCCCGACCATGGAGCCAATGGAGAAGGGCCTCTAGGAGTTGGGGAACCATTCCTTGAATTAAACAGTGTTTTTCCTTATTATTTTTCTCTCCAGAAACACCCGAGAGGTGGTGCTGATATCTGCGTCCTCCCGTTTCTGGCGAAGATCTGTCAGAAGATTAAGCGGTGTGTACGCTGCGCTGCCCTCCGCCACTGCACGGGGGGCATCTGTCCCTCTTTCCCGTGGGCTGAAAGGGCCTCAGATGTCAAAGCATCTTCCTGAAAGGGAACGTGTTTCTTTCTCATCACTCGTCCAGAACCTAGAAGACAGAGCCTGAGCTTTGAGCAACGCAGGCTCAAAGGCTGGGGCGCAGGCTGCTGGTGAAGTCGTGTCTCCCAGCCGCCAAGGACCCTACCCCCAGGGGGTATTGGACCCCGCGTGATCTTTGGGGACACCCACGTTCTTGGCTCTTGGGCAATGCCGTCTCCTGAGCTGGCTTTGGAAATAAGCACTTAATGTGTCTGGGCCTCAGTTTCCCTAAACCTTAACGTCAGGTATATGCTAAGTTATGGCTGCTCCTCAGAGTTGATTGGGGATGATTAAATGCAGGCTCCTTGGCCTGAGACCGGGCAGGAGAGCAGTGTGTTTCCCAGGCTCTGGGGGCCTCTGTCCTCCCCAAAGCTCACCTTCTATGCAGGTGCCGGATGGTAGATGCTACATGATCAGGTGATGCTTCCAGGACCCCAAACACTGCCCTTTACCTGTGAGGCGCACATGGGGCCACACCGTCCCACCAGCCCCTGCTGCTCTCATCCTGGCTCCTGCCAGTCCTGTACTCGAGCCCATTTTAGGCTGGCCTAGTTCTCATTGCGAGGGCCTTCAGGTGAGAGCGCAGAGGTGAGAGGCAGGCTGCAGGACTGTATTATAGAGTCGCTATAACATCCACACACTGGGTGGCTTAGAACAACAGAAATGTACTCACCCCGTACTGGAGGCTGCAGGTCTGAAAGCAGGGTGTTTGCAGGGTCCCTCTGAGACTCTGCTCGCTCTGAGCTGCCCCTGAGACTCCAGGTCGGATCCTTGCTTGCCTCTCAGCTTCTGGAGCTGGCCGGTGATCCTCGGTGTCCTGGATCCCTTCAGTCTCTGCCCCTATCTTCATAGGCCCTCTTCCCTGTGCGTCTATGCAGAAACCCACACATGCATCACCTCACGTAGATGCATACAGACTGTCGTATCTTACGCCTCAAGGTTCTCAGCATAAGTTGTTCAAGAGGAAAGTTTTAAGAAAAGACTTCCATCACCGAATGCCGTGTAAAATGGCACAAATTCAACCTGTAAGTGCCGATGGCACCGACTGGACCGAAAACACAATCTCCTTTCCAGGGGACTCAGCATCCATGCCCACACCCTCTGAGGCTTCAGTTCAGTGACTGCACTTCCCACGGGGGGCAAGTGAAGCATCAGAGAGGAAACAGCTCTTCTGGTGTGGAGAGACTGGCTGAGTTGGCCTGGTGCTCTTACTATTACCTTACCTAATAATAGACAAACATGTAAATTGACCATCCCTCTGCTACGCTCACCAGCCAATCTGGAGAGTATGCAAATTAACCCAACAAAGATGGCGGTTAATTTGCATATGTAGGCACGAAGTGGAGGAGCGAAGACTGAAGGCTCCGGCTGGAGCAGCAGAGACTGAAGGCTCCGGCCGGAGCGAAGGCCTGGGTCCCAGGTGCCGGAGGAAAACCGGTGCCGGCAGCCAGGGGAAGGGAAGGCCTATTGCATGAATCTGTTCATGCAACGGGCCTCTAGTATTATTAGAATGGGCTTCTGTCACATAAACCCAGCTCAGCCACGTCTGAAAATGTCTCTCTGCTTTCACAAACAGTTTCTTCTCTCTTAGTTCACCGGTGTTGTGTTTTCTTTCTTCCAGAACTATCACGAATTCGGTGCCATTCAGAGATGTCGATTCAGACAATTACAGCGTTTCCCCAGTAAGTATGGTGCAGGGTAACCAGAGGGAGGTTCCCTGGCTTCCACATCACTTCCTACAAACGTCTTTAATAAGACAAGATGGGCTTCCCCTTGAGCGTATTGTTAATTTGATAACACACCATTTCACAGTTTTTACGGACTTTCTGGCATCTGAAAAATGCACGAATCATCGAAGGGGGTCGTAGGCCTGGGTTTTGTTTCCTGGAGCCATTCCCAGCTGGAAGTCTCCGCGGGGATGGAAATGATCTTGAAGGTTGTTGGGAATTATTTTGGAAATTCTTAAGCCTACTTCAACTTACTTTTCTAAGTGTGTGCGAGTGTGTGCATGAGACTGTGCGAGTGTGCATGTTTGACTTAGAGCAGTGAGGGTGGCAGGGTGCTCTATGAGAAAGAAACAAGCAGGTAACTTGCCATAAAGTCCCCACTTTAGTGAGACTCAGCTCTCCCACCTGGGAATGGGGAAATCAAATCAGTGTTCTACATTATCATGGCTCTTCAAGTCAGGCGAGTCCAACACATAACAAATCCATGCAATCAACTAGATTAGCTAGAGATTTTTTAATTATCCAGAGAAATGATTGATCATTTGACCAAATAGGCCAATTGATTGGAGCCTGATAAGACTGCTGATTAATAGAAAAAGTTCAGGGAGTTGGATAGTTCTGCAGTTGGCAAAAGTGCACATAGACACACACAGAAACACACACATACATACGTGTGCATGCACACACATGTGTACATATAACTGCATATGCCACATGCATATGCGTTCACACACATGCACCCCCATACAACCTCACATAGGCACACACCCAATAGCATGTATACACACGCATCCACCCACACATTCACATCCACCACCCCACCTGTTATTGGCCCTGGGACCAGGTTACATTGCACCTCACACAATCTTCGTGATCGATAGTGTTCCTAGCCTATTGGAGTTAAAAACTGCAGATGGCATTCCCCCCCCCCTCCCCGACCCCTCTCCCGGCTCTTCCGACTGCCCCTCCTCGTTTCACATCAACACAGAACTGACCCTTCCCACGTTGCCCTCGGATTGCAGACGCTGCGCGGCTACCACTGGCGAGGGAGAGACTGCAATGACAGCGACGAGATGGCCTACCCCGGCAGAAGGTAACTGTCTCCGCTGGTCTCTGATTCTGAAAATTACCTTCCGAAAGGGAGGCAGGAAGCGTCGTTCATTTCCCCAGGCCCGGGGGTTCATACCCACAGAGGGAAGGGCCCCCCATCTCCTGATGGAAATGAAGTTCAGGGAAATGAGAGCATCATCTGTGCAAGAAAGACTCAGGAAGCACCTGCTAATGGCCAAGCACTCTGTGCCCACTGGGTGGTAAACAAGATAGAAATGTTCTTTTTCCCGTCGGAGCTCACGGCCCAGTAGGAGAAACAGCCGCATGAGCCGTGCCTGTGGACGTCACCCAGCCTCCTGCACGCGTCCTACACGCAGGGCTGGGCCCAGACAGCCCCTCTCCCGCCAGGACTGAGGGGAGGGTCCAGGGCGTGACCAGCATGTCCCATGTTAGTCCTGGGCTGGTGTTCAGCCCATCACATCTCTCACTTCCAGAAATGGATGTGTCGCCTTAGCTGTGACTGCGGTGCCAAAGCATCAAGTTAGCCAGGTGTCAGGGATTGGAGAGGCATCACTTGAACGGCCTCTCCTGTCTAAATCCAGTGGCCTGCAGGCTTGTTTAGGATGCCCATCAGCCCTGTTCCACAGCCACGCAGTCCAGGAACTGGGTTGACCACAAAAAGCCTGGACTCGGTCCACCGCTCCCAGCAAACATCCCAAACCAAGATAACGGCCGAGCAGAGGCTGTCTCCCGTGAGCGGCCTGCTGTCTGTCCCTGACACTGTGGGTGGCACTCACGTGTGCATCCATTCATGACGCTCAGCCACTGAGTGACAAGTGAATGCCCCAGACCAATGCTCACGTTCTCCTCGCAGGCCAGACCGCTGGGATGAACATCGGGATTCCAACTGCAACGGCATCTGGGTGAGCAACTAGAGGCGAACTCCACCTGCCTCCCGACCCCCCTTCCTTCCTTGCGTTCGTCATGCCTGAGGAAGAGGATGGGCCGGAGCCAGGCATTCTGCTGCGTGAAGAGGGGCGTAGGGCTCCAGTCACACACGAGGGGGTCCACACTGTAACGGGAGGTGGGGCTCTCTCAGCACAGCCCCTTTTTTAAAAAATATATTTTTTTATTGATTTCAGAGGTCTGGGTGAGCAACTAGAGGTGAACTCCACCTGCTTCCCCACCCCCCTTCCTTCCTTGCATTTGTCACGCCTGAGGAAGAGGACGGGCCGGAGCCAGGCGTTCTGCTGCGTGAAGAGAGGTGTAGGGCTCCGGTCACACACGAGGGGGTCATGGGAGGTGGGGCTCTCTCATCACAGCCCCTTTTTAAAAAAATATATTTTTTTATTGATTTCAGAGAGGAAGGGAGAGGGAGAGAGAGAGAGAAACATCAATGATGAGAATCATTGATCGGCTGCCTCCTGCATGCCCCCTACTGGGGATCGAGCCCACAACCTGGGCATATGCCCTTGACCAGGAATTGAACCGTGACCTCCTGGTTCATAGGTCGATGCTCAACCACTGAATCTAGCTGGCCGGTCATCATTGCAGCCCCTATAAGCCTTGTTGAAGGTCACCCACACCTGACCTCTGAGTTCTCCCCTGAACAGTGTGAAATTAGCTGGAGAGCGGTGTTAGCAAAGTTTTGCAGCAACCTGAACATCTCCTAGGGCAAACCAGGCTGTCCCCTTGTCATGGCAGCCATTTCCTTCTGTTTCCTAAGGCTAGTCAGGAGGCGGGGTCAACTACCTGCCAGGCACCTGCCTTGTCACAAGGAGGAAGAGACATCCCCCCTAGATCTTAAGGTGTCAAGACCCCCAAGGCCGCTCTTGTTCTGATAAACTCAAGCTACATTGTCAAGTGGGGGGACAGAGGGGTGATCAGTGTGTGAGGCCGTCCTTGTTCCACGGCCCCTTCCCTGCCTCTGGGGTGTGCCACCCGTGAGGAAGGCCAGTAAGACACTGTGCTCTGCCCTGTCCTGGTCGCTGGTGGGGCCTCGGTGCTCCAGCGCCCTGCTGGCAGCCTCTGGGACAAGGTAGTCCAGGGTCTGGACCTCTCCTCACCACCCCCCACCCACCCCCAGTTCCTTAAAGCCCAGCTCCCTCACATGGAATGTGACCGTGTCCGATTAAGGACTCGAGAGACTTAAAGGGTTTTATCTACTGATTTGCCTTTTCAACTTTTTTTTAAAATTTAAATTCTTTATTGTCTTTTCTACTTTTAAAGCCATTTGGGGAGGATTTGGTGTATGTGTCTCATAAATTTAAAGACAAACTACTTAATCTTGTCGTTTCTCTTTTAAAGGGTGTTGATCCAAAAGACGGAATCCCCTATGAGAAGAAGTTCTGTGAAGGTATGAATGTAAAAGTCTGTTTGTTCATCCGAACAGAATGTTCATCCCAACAGAATGTTCTTTTTCCCGTCGGAGGCAAATGGAAGGGAACAGACCACCCCAGTGAGGAAGTGCCTGGCGCTAGGCCTTACACTTGGCCAGTTTACATTTATTTTCATGACGAATCCAAAAGGGACATGAGAAGGATTCTAGTAAAAGGAGGCAGAATCTAGAGAAAGCAAAACTGAATTTGTGTAATCGGCTCCTTTCCCTGAGGATTGGAAACCTGAACGATAACGTTAGGAAAAGCCGCAGCGTAGAGAACAGGGTAACTGAACCCAGCACTTCCCCAGATGAGAAACTCAGTGCAGGTGGCCCTTTCTCATCTTCTCCGTGTCCTCAACACACAAGCTCAGGGACCTGGGCTTGTACTGACAGCGTCCCTGTCAACTGGGGTGAAGGCTCACACCTGGTGACTCAAGGGAACCCTCCAGGCTGCAGCCATTGGCATTCCCCAAAGTAGCTGAGCTCTGTATTCTAAATCCTAAATGCCTCAGACATCTGGGCTACCAGTACTTAGGAGGAACTATCACCACCCACAACTTACTGAACACACTCCCGGTGCGTGACCGTGTCCGATTAAGGACTCCAGAGACCTAAAGGGTTTTATCTACTGATTTTCCTTTTCAACTTTTTTTAAAATTTAAATTCTTTATTGTCTTTTCTACTTTTAAAGCCATTTGGGGAGGATTTGGTGTATGTGTCTCATAAATTTAAAGACAAACTACTTAATCTTGTCGTTTCTCTTTTAAAGGGTGTTGATCCAAAAGACGGAATCCCCTATGAGAAGAAGTTCTGTGAAGGTATGAATGTAAAAGTCTGTTTGTACATCCCAACAGAATGTTCATCCCAACAGAATGTTCTTTTTCCCGTCGGAGGCAAATGGAAGGGAACAGACCACCCCAGTGAGGAAGTGCCTGGCGCTAGGCCTTACACTTGGCCAGTTTACATTTATTTTCATGACGAATCCAAAAGGGACATGAGAAGGATTCTAGTAAAAGGAGGCAGAATCTAGAGAAAGCAAAACTGAATTTGTGTAATCGGCTCCTTTCCCTGAGGATTGGAAACCTGAACGATAACGTTAGGAAAAGCCGCAGCGTAGAGAACAGGGTAACTGAACCCAGCACTTCCCCAGATGAGAAACTCAGTGCAGGTGGCCCTTTCTCATCTTCTCCGTGTCCTCAACACACAAGCTCAGGGACCTGGGCTTGTACTGATGGAGTCCCTGCCAACTGGGGTGAAGGCTCACACCTGGTGACTCAAGGGAACCCTCCAGGCTGCAGCCATTGGCGTTCCCCAAAGTAGCTGAGCTCTGTATTCTAAATCCTAAATGCCTCGGACATCTGGGCTACCAGTACCGTTAGGAGGAACCTATCACCACCCACAACTTACTGAACACACTCCCGGTGATGCCCAACGAGACCCTGTGGTAGCATCGCTGTTTTATGCCTAGGCAATGGCTTTCCCCAACATTTAGAAGCATTTCATTCATTCATTCATTCATTCAACAGATATTCCTTGAATGTCTATTCTTTTAAGTGCCAAGAGCTATACTTGGCTCTGAGTTTTCATGGGCAGACATAATACAGTCCTTCCCTCAGTCAACTTAAATATAATTAATTATAGTTCCGTTCTCAGAGGGGCAGGAAGGGGGCAGAACAGGCAAAGACCCGATGCCTCGTTACACAGTTTAAAAATGCTGTGGGGTGAATAAAAGTATGAATGAAAAAATACACTCATGAATAAATAGGCTCAGATCTAGTGAAATCCTGGCGTAGGGCTTTAGGTCACTATGGGAAGCCTCTTTCATTCCAAAGGTCCCAACCCCTCCCAGGTGTCCTGGGCCTTCCCCGTCACCATTTGTGTGGCCAAGTACTAGCTGTCGCAGTCCCAAGACAGGAAGCCACTGGAGTGAAGCTGATTTAGGGGCGAGGGTGGGAGTGGGGGAAGGCGGCTCTCCTCTCTGACTGGGAGGCATCAATCACTTCTCCCAGGATCTGAAGGGGTTTGGGAGTGTATGTGCATCGCCCATGGGTGGATGATTTGTGTAGATGGGCCCAGGACCAGATTCAGTGATTCTTTACCTCCACACCCTCAGGCTGCCCAGAGACCTTCGTATGGCTGTCGCTCCATCAATCCGATAGAATCACCCACCCTGTGCTTTTGCGTATATGGATTAAGAGCTTTCAGGGTCCATCACATCTTCGATAAATCAAAATTACTCCATGAGATCAGTAATTCTTAAAGTGAATTATGTCAGAAATTGGTGCGTTTTCCACAAAGCAATTTCCAGAACCAAAATTGAGGGCATATTGCTGAGTCCAGATAAAGTTTTGATCCATTTATTCATCCGCCCTCACTCAGGGTGTCTCACGGCAGTTTGTTTCATGCTGAGCGGGGAAACACGCCTTCCTCCAGACCGCTCAGCTCGCGGTTTCGATGCCTGGAATCTCACTGAGCTCCTGAAGGCTATGTCCCTCACCCTGCGGCACACAAACAGCGGCCCTGCATCACTGCTACGGTGCTCTGTGCGTGGGGTACACGCCAGGGCATCTGATGCCCTGACTACACCGTCCGGAGGCTTGCAACCACGAGAGCATAAATAACACAAATACCTTGTGCCGCCTAGGGTCAGAGCCCAGGGGAATCGTTCTGCTGGGAGACTCGGCCGGGGCTCATTTCCACATCCCTCCGGAATGGATCACGGCTTCGCAGATGTCCTTGGTGAGTAATGTCGGCAGCCATCTCCCGGCTGTGCTGGCCTCGTGCCTGTTTCCCTGCTCTCTCTAAATGTGATGCCAACTCCAAACAGGTGCACGTTTTCCTGCTCAGCAAAATCTGCCATAAAAGGCGCACCCGCTCCAGTTCAGTTCATTTCCAACGATGCGAGAGGCGATGTGAGGGCGTTGTCACAATAGACTCAAAACAAGAGCCAGCACATCTTATTGGAAAACAAATTAAAGTGACAGTGTAGTATCACTTGTAGCATCCCTTATCATCTATCAAGTAGACAAAGGTTAAGTGATGAAGGCCCAGTATTAGCAAGCTTATGGTACCATGAGCGTGTTGGAACATCTCTGTAAGGCAAGCATGTCAAACTCACAGCCTGCGGGCCGCATGCCTCGTTTATTTGGCCCGTGTTCGCCTTTGGGTTTGACATGCTTGCTGTAAGGCAATTGGACAATATGTACAAAGTGACAGTAAAATGTTTGTGGGTTTAACCAGTAATTCCACATCTGGAAATTTACCTTTAAACCTGACTAGTCACTTGCTCAAGAATCTATGTCCACGAATAGTCATCCAAGAGATATTTATAATAGTAAAAATGAGAAAAGAAATTAAAAATAGGGGATTAGATGCCTGGTCAATTTGTCTCAGTGGTTAGAGCATTAGCCGGTGGATGAAAGGGTCATGGGTTCAATTCCTGGTCAAGGGCACATACTTCAGTTTTAGGTTCTATCCTCAGTGTTTCTCTCTCTCTCTCCCTCCCTTTCACTCTCTCTAAAAAAAAAAAATCAATGGAAAAAATATCCTTGGGTGAGGATTAAAAAAATAAAAATAGGGGATTGGATATGTAAAATTATATTTCATCCATAAAATGAAATATGCAATCATTAGTACCACTGTTATAGACACATTTATTGGCAAGTAACTGTGTTTATGATCATTTGTTAGGGGCAAAAGCATGTTACAAAGTGGTATATATGATGTCTTGTGAATATATAATATGTGTGTGTATGTACGAAGAAAAGCATTGGAAGGCTGTGGATCAGTGGGTAACCCTGGTACCTCTGGACGGGAGAATTCTGGGTAACTTTTCTTCTACTCTGTTTTCAAGGAACTTATTAGGTGATTACTTGGTTTTGTTTTCAGCAAATAGCTAAAAAAAACTGCTAAGGAAACCAAGGCACTGCTTTATTGAATCTCTGCAGAAGGTCTGTCATGTAGATGTTATTACAGCACGGCCTGGCTTTATAGACACCCAGGGAGCAGGTGGCAGAATCGTTTCCTGTCGGTGTCACCTTAAACAAGCCACCTAACCAGAAACGCTGGAGATGAGGATAGGAACAATCTCAAGCAAGGCCATTTGCTTCAGTGAGCTAATGGCTATGAAAATGCTGTAGAGCCATGGGTTGGATTCAAACCAGACACAAGTAAATTCACACACAACTCGCGCAGGGCCATCAACCCATCAGCCAAAGCAAGTCACAGGGCCATGGCCCAGATCCACAGGGAAGGAAGTATGTCTGCCCCAAGTGAGAGAAGAGAGAGAGCGCATATTTGCTGCATTGCTTTTATCTCCTTGTAAATGCTAAATATTCAATAGAGAAAAATAAGCAGATACAGAAATTATTAACAAATCGTTAAAATTCCACTTAATATTACCACCCAGAGAGAATTGTTTTAACATCTTGGGGTATAAGATTGGTTTTGAAATATTCTTTTAATATTTTTCTTAGAAAAAAATGAATACATAAAGTCAACACTAGAACTTATTTTGAGAAGTAAAAAAAGAAAAAAATTCCCCCATCATCTCAAACTTTTCTCAGTATTTTTCCATTCTTTCCTAGCATTGCACCCCCATTGTGATTCCACCCACAAGGCAGTCACATGAACAGCAAGTGTGCAACTGGTGACCCTCCCTTTTTACAGTTAGTACTAATCATAATCATTTTCCACATTGTCTAGTCTTTTTCTTTAATATATTTTATTGATTTCAGAGAAGGGAGAGGGAGAGATAGAAAGATCAATGATGAGAATCCTTGATCAGCTGCCTCCTACATGCCCCCTACTGGGAACCAAGCCCGCAACTGGAATCGAACCATGACCTCCTGGTTCATGGGTCGATGCTCAACCACTGAGCCACGCCAGCTGGGCACAACTTAGTCTTTAGGTTATTATCTTCTTCCCTGTTCCATGGAATCTCCTTCAGTGTACAAGCCATAAACTACTAAACCATTCCCCTGAGACTAAATGTGAAGCTGATTTATGGCTTCTTTATTTTGGCTACTATGGCTCATTCTCCCTTTTTTAAAAGCTTCCAATTTTTTAAAATGTGTTACCTATGGAACCTCTTCATGTGCACAGGAGGTCAGCCTAGGGAGGGGGGCATGCCTCGCAGACAGCCATGAGGTACGTTAAGCTCAGAGCACACCTCATGTTTTGGTTGTTTGGCTTTTAAAGCTTGTTGCAAGGGCAAACAACCTATCGCCAAATACTAGCCCGGGGCCTACTGTGCACCAAGGCCTACTGTGCGCCGAGCCCTGTGACAGGGGCTGATGACACAGTGGAGACGGAGTGGAAAGAACCCAGTCCTCGGAGAGCCTCAGGCGTGTGGGACACACAAAGAACAAATAGGCAACTCCTTCGTGAGACCACGCGACACGCGCTTGCCTCTGTCTCCCTGTAAAGCAGAAGACACCCCTGCAAACGCATCACCCATCCCAACTGCACCCCCGCAAAGAAGCCACAGCCGGGGATCTTCCCTAGAGCAGCCCCTTCTCTCTGGCTCATGCCATCCATCGGTTAAGCAGTGTGGCGCCCAGGAGGCCTGTTTACTGCTAATTAGATTAGGAGTGAGCTCATTTGGAAAGATACTTGTAGTTCAATAAAGAGAGTGTGAAGAATCGCCTGATGGCTCCACAGAAGCAGGGCCCTGAGCCTCGCCCCACTGGGGGCCTAGGTGATCCTGCCCTCCCCTTAAACAGCTTCCTTCCCTCCCAGATGCCCCCAGGAGTCAGGTACGAAATGAGCTTCCTTGTCACAGCGAAGGCCTCAACTTTGAAAGATTTCAAAGGAACACAAGGAACAGATCTGAAAACACTTGCAGGCTGTCTTTCTTTTCTCCTTTCATTGGGAAAGCAGTCCCTGCTGGAGTTGTTTTGTTGCCAAAGAAAGGAAGGTGGCGAGATCACCAAGGCCCACAATAGCTGCCGCCCTCCTGCCTCGACCCCATCTGCTCAAAGATCATTTCCAAAACATAAAAACGCCCGCCCTGTTTCGCCGAACCGGATGGGATGGTGGGTGGGGGCGGGTGAGCAGAGGGGGAGGCGACTCTGAAACACAATTTCCCGAATGTTTCTCTCGCCAGCGGAGACTGATGCCTGCGCTTTATAAAATCCTAGCACGACCCTGGCCGGCTGCTGTCTGTAGGGGAAGCGCACGGATTGAGTTTCGTGCTGCGCCAAGGGCGAAAGGAACCTTCAATCCGGCTGCAGAAAATGCATATTCACCGAGAGCAAGGCGGCTCCTGGCTGTCAAGCCCTCTGCGCATCATTCCTCTCGAGCTGACTTGTGGGTCTTTGTGTGTCCCACACGCCTGAGGCTCTCCGAGGACTGGGTTCTTTCCACTCCGTCTCCACTGTGTCATTAGCCCCTGTCACAGGGTTTGGCACACAGTAGGCCTTGGTGCACAGTAGGCCCCGGGTTAGTATTTGGCGATAGGTTGTTTGCCCTCATCAGCCCCCACAGGGTTCGGCATACAGTAGGCCTTGGTGCACAGTAGGCCCCGGGTTAGTATTTGGCGATAGGTTGTTTGCCCTTGCAACAAGCTTTAAAAGCCAAACAACCAAAACAAACAGGACCCACAACTCTACTGACTGTGGACAGCACAGCCATCAGCCTCAAACCCCCGGGCGACTGCCCCCTTCCCGAACTGTGAACACCCCAGTGAGCATAATGCTTCCATTAGGCAGAAATCGCTGCCTGATTTCCATGGTGCATATAAAATATGGAACTGCTACCTCACCTCTTTCCACGTCGACTCCAGAAGTATTTAAGGGGTAGAGTGCTGTCTTTGGTTGCTATGTTTTTTAAGATGAGGAAAGGCTGTTGGTTAGGACACGTGGGCACAATGCCACTTCCTGCTCCTCGAACACCTCGAGGGCTGGCAGGTGAAAGATGCTCAGTGGGAAGAAGAGAGGCCTCGATCCGAGCCCCATTCACTCTGTCAGGAAAGGAGAGCGTGTTCGCCACGCTGGTCCCTTTCTCCTCTGTTCCCAGTCCCTGCTCGGGAGCAGAAGCCAGACGGGCTGTCTGTCGCCTTGAGCCCCGATCAATTCAAGGCCCTGTTCCTGCCCAAGGTGAGCATCTGGGCTCCCACCTGCCAGCAGCGTGGGACGCTCTCGCGGGCTCATCCTGCCGAAAACATCCGTGCTCTCAGCTCTCACCGCACGTGCGAGAATTAAAGACAGACACTCGGTGTTAGGAAAGACTGCAAGAGGAAAGTACTTGGAGCTCCATGCTCTGAGAGGCGTTTATACGCGCTCAGCCCCCACGCCTGCTCTCCAGCACATTAGCTGGCGGTGCCCACACCGGGAGGCAGCGTGAGTCACCAAACACCTGCGCCGCCCGCTCGCCGCTGAGATGGGAGCACAGTCTCCTGCCCCCGATGAATTAGATCCACCGCTTGGCGTCCCCTCTCCCTCAAGCTCCTCGGCCATAAAATGGGCCTCGTGGAACGAACTGATCGCAGGAGAAACGCTTAGCATCTCAAACCCACTGGGATGTGGAAAGGGGACATTATGGCACTTGAAGATAATTTGGGATGGCTGGAATATCAGTTGCTACACACCATTCAGTCATTGGTTCATTCAACTGCCCACTTCCCTCCAGGCCACTTCCTGGGGGAGATGAAGGGGACTGAGAACACCCATCTCAGCCCTTGCCAAGTGCTTAGGGGTCCAGACTGGCTTCTGCACGATTTCCTACTCGAGGTGATGGCTGCGAGATTGGTCAGATGGGTGAGCTAAACCCTCCTTCCTGGAGGAAAATCCAGGGAGCATTATGAAACACACAAGGTCCAAAGATTCCAGAGGCAGGAATTGAGGGTTTGTATCAGCCTTGAAAGCCTGCCTGATACAAAGCCCAAAGGAGAGACGGCTGGGAAAGAGCAAAGAGGTCATGGTCCCACGTCAGAAACATTCCAGAGCCGGCAGGAAGGCTGAGTGTGTCAGTCCTTAGAAGACTCGTTATGAAGCAAGCAGGGTATAGGCTCGGCTGCCGTAACAAAGAATCCCCAAAACTCGATGACTTACGATGGAAGTGTGTTTTTCTCTCATAATTACCCAGAGGCAGGCAGGCAGGCCTGGCCGGACAGGCAGACATCCTCAACATGCAGCTCCGCCTGGGTCCAAGGTGGCTGCTCCCACTCTTACCGCCTCCCACCTGTAGGGAAGGAGAAGGGAGAACTTGACACAGAGGTGGCACACGTCACTCGCACACACCCCATCCTTCAGAACCTAGTCACAGGGCCACCCCGCGCTGCAGCGGAGCTGCCAAGAGCATGCCCTGGCTGCACAGCCATGTGCCCACCTAACACTGTGGCAGCTCTAGTATTAGAAACAGAGGAAAGAGAGAAGGTGGACAACTGGGGCTCCAGACGTGAAAAGCAGTCTCTAACCTCAAGGAGCTTCAAGTCTCATTGGAAAGACAGATACAGAAACTCATAATCATAACATTAAGCAAATACTCCTATGTGTTTACCAAACGCCAGGCATTGTACTTAGTATTCTCTCATTTAATACTAAATGACCCTGTTGTATTTCATAAAGAAACGGAGACTTAGCCTTGGTGGTGTTTCTCAGTGGTTAGAGCATCAGCCTGTGTACCGAAGGGTCACGGGTTCGATTCCCTGTCCAGGGCATGTATCTGGGTTGTGGGTTCACTTCCCATTTCCTGTTGGGGCAGGTGCAAAAGGCAACTAATCAATGTGTCTATCTCACATCCATGTTTCTCTCTCTCCCCCACTTCTTCCCTTTCGCTCTGAAAAGCGCCCGCCCCGCTCCTTCCCTTTCACTCTGAAAAGCAATGGAAAAAATATCCTCTGGTGAGGATTTTAAAAACTGTAAAAGAAAAAAAGAAAAAAAAATGGAGACTTTGAGAGCTTAGCTAATTTACCCAAGATAATGCAGTTTTACATGGAGCCCAGCTAGAAACAGCCTGGCAGACCCTGGAGCAGAGGTCAGCAAACAACGGCCCTCAGGCCCAATGCGGCCCTTCGCCTGTTTCTGTAGATAAAGTTTTATTGGCATGCAGCATGCTCATTTACTTACATATTGTCTATGACCATTTTCAAAGGACAGTGGCAGAACTGAACGGTCACAACAACGAGGAGACAGGGACTCGGGCCAGAGGCTGCGCCAAGGCCGTCGGGCGCCAGTCAGAGGAACAGAAGCAGCCAGGTTCTGTGACAGCTTCTTGGGAGGAGATGAAAAAGGGGGGAGGGAGGAAATGAGATCATTTCATACGAGCGAGTAAGAGCCCGGTCAGGCCTGGTCATGGGTGCCCTCCTCACAGCGTCCCATGTCCTTCCCTCTGGGGCTTGACTGCGGACTTTGGGCTTCTGCCAGAGCCAAATCCAGACATCACCTCTCAGAAAATGGAGAATACCCTCACCCCAGAAAAATGACAGCCTGATTGACACCTAAGAAATGACCCCACTTTACAAAACCAAACGAGGGTGTGCGTCACCCTCTCTGAGGGGCACCCTATTGGCCTGGTTGCGGAAGAATTCATTTCCCGGGCCCCAGGAAAGAATTGGCGTGTGATATTCTCTGTAAGAGCAGGACATTTTAAACTCCTGTTGTCCTCACGGTTATGAATTTTGCTACAGTTCTCCAGTCTCTCTGCAAGTGATGATGGAAGGAATTGAATTCGGTCAAGGCCAACTGCGCGATGCGTTTTCATTTGCGGGGGGGACAGTTAGATAGATGCAGCCGTCAGTTCACTGAATCAACAAATCACGGGGTTGGCGCGGAAATCATAAATAATAGAAAAGGGGAAGGAAGAGGCTAAGAGGAGCCAGCAAGGTAACAAAGTAATAAAAAGAGCTATTTTCAGGCAAAACGATGAAAGATTATTGCTTGCCATTCTGTCTTCTACATGTTTACGGGTCCTATTTTACTAGAATTCTTTATTTGACTATTTCTTCGCTGCCTTGTACGTTTTTGAACTGGCCTAGGGTCATGGATGAAATGCAATACCTTTCCCCTGAGAGTTATTGATTTAGCTCCAGTTGAAGTTTGTGCATTGAATAGACATCATCCCCAGACTGAGCAGCTATTGTTATTGGTCAGTGTGTATGTCGTGTATATGGGGTTTTTTTTAATTTAAATTATTTATCGTTTAAAATATTACATATGTCTCCTTTTTCCCCCATTGACCTCTCCCCAGCCACTCCCACTCCCCAGCACATGCCCTCACCTCCCTACTGTCTGTGTCCATTGGTTATGCTTATATACATGCCCTCCCTTCTGCCCCCCAACCCTCTCTGGCCTTCCCGCTGCAGTTTGACAATCTGTTTGAGGCAGCTCTGCCTCTGTATCTATTATTGTTCAAAAGTTTATAATGGTCTCTATTATCCATGAATGTGTGAGATCATGTGGTATTTTTCCTTCATTGACTGGCTTATTTCACTTAGCATAATGCTCTCCAGTTCCATCCATGCTGTTGCAAATGGTAAGAGTTCCTTCTTTTTTACAGCAGCATAGTATTCCATCGTGTAGATGTACCACAGTTTTCTAATCCATTCATCTACTGATGGGCACTTAGGCTGTTTCCAAATCTTAGCTATGGTGAATTGTGCTGCTATGAACATAGGGGTGCATATATCCTTTCTGATTGGTGTTTTTGGTTTCTTGGGATATATTCCTAGAAGTGGGATCACAGGGTCAAATGGGAGTTCCATGTTTTGTTTTTTGAGGAAACTCCATACTGTCTTCCATAGTGGCTGCACCAGTCTGCATTCCCACCAGCAGTGCACGAGTGTTCCTTTTTCTCCACATCCTCTCCAGCACTTGTCGTTTGTTGATTTGTTGATGATAGCCATTCTGACAGGTGTGAGATGGTACCTCATTGTTGTTTTGATTTGCATCTCTCGGATGATTAGTGACTTTGAGCATGTTTTCATATGTCTCTTGGCTTTCTGAATGTCCTCTTTTGAAAGGTGTCTATTTAGGTCCTTTGCCCATTTTTTGATTGGATTGTTTATCTTCCTTTTGTTAAGTTGTATGAGTTCCCTATAAATGTTGGAGATTAAACCCTTATCAGTGATAACATTGGCAAATATGTTCTCCCATGCAGTGGGCTCTCTGGTTGTTTAGTTGCTAAACTTGGAGTAATTTATTACATAGCTATAGATAACTGGTATACTTGATATTTGGGGTGTTCATTTGGAGGGGGTGATTGCTGGTGTTCCCTATACATCAGATTATGAATTTAGCCTTGGGTTTTTGTATTTGGCGTTTCCAATGCTTAAACTCCTTGCCTGGCTCCCTCTTACTAACCTGACAGGACTCACATTAGATCATTTCTTTTTTTCTTTTTGTTTTTGCTTAATCACTTCGCCTTTTTTTTTACCCAGGCCCCCAACACCCTCCCCTCTGACAGCTGTCAGTCTGTTCTCTGTACCAGTGAGTCTGTTTCTCTTCTGTTTTTTAGTTTATTTTGTTCATTAGATTCCACACATAAGTGGAATCATATGGTATTTGTCTTTCTCTCCCTGGCTTATTTCATTTAGCATAATAATGATGGTAATGATGGTATTTTTCATATCTTTTTCCATCAGCAGTTGGCTGCAGGTTCCTCCAAGTGACTCTGTACTCTTTGAAAATAATCCATTTAGTTCTAACTCAGTTAAGAGTATTAGAGAAGGGAATACTCTGTGCAAATTGTCCACAGGCACTGCTGGGCCAGGAGGGCTCAAATGTAAACAGTGAAATAAAGGCCCCAAAAAGATTCCCTGTCATCGGGAAATTGGCAGGACCAGACGAATGTGTGATAGATGCTATTACTCTTTCTCTCACTTAAGATGTCTTTGGAAAAAAAAACAAAATATAAGTTGCTTGTCGAAACTAAGGCTTAAAACATCCCCAAATCCAAAGGATTTGTTTCTACTAAATATTCATTAAAAATGAGAACCAGTGGACTTTCTCAATGCGTAGAAATACACACACAGAGTACTAGTATATAAAAATATTGCACCAAAACAGTATACGCATGGCCATTAGGACATGAAAACAATTTTATGTCACTGATAAAATCAGAAGGAATTTTGAAGCAAAATTGACTTCATTTTGACTTAATAATCATCAAGTTTCTGATGCTCTTTACAGACTTGGAACATTTCTCCTGATAAATAGTAAGTCCTCCCACACATGTACATTTAAGGCACATTTAAGACGAGTTTCCTGAGAACATAAATGCTCAAGAGGCCTAAGCAGGAATTGATGAGGGAGATCTTAATTTGCATACTTCCTGCCTTAAATGCCTGAACGATCTTGGGTATAATGTTGCGTGAGTAAGGCGTTTAGTGTTTAATATGATATGACTTAAACACTCTTTTTGCTAGGGTCTATAAAACCATCGCTATTAGGGACTGTTACTTCTCATTTTTATCTACCAAATTCACTAAGGAAGGAAAATATGTGGAGGCTTCCACTTGTCAGCTCCAATCTTTTTCATTGGCTGGTAATAAAATGCCCTCCTCTTACACCTGGGACAGTCCACTTGGAAAGGGACACTCGGTGATCCACCCTGAACCAGTGCCGGGCTTCTACTTGTCAACTTGCCTGTCTCGCTGACCTCCCATCCTCCCAACAGCCCTGTTGAGGTCCAGAGGGGAATAATCTAGAGCCATAGGAGATGCTGAACCTGAGACACTGGCAAAGCCACATCTTCCCTGACTTTGCACAGCGAGGAGTATTAAAACCTCACCGTAACACCTCACCATGACACCATCAGGGAAGTCTAAGATGTGTCACCGGGAAAACACAGATTTGCATTATTTCAAGGTTTGTCAAATAACCAGGGAAAACCTATGCAGCTGACTGACTGACCTTCCTGGGCTCTGGCTGCAGGATGCAAATCCGCCTTCTTCCTGGATGTGATTCAGCACCGGGCGCTGTCCACTCCTGCGGAAATCCTGACGGGGAGGATTCCAGGGCTGGTTGGGGCATCCTCTCCCAGCTGGGAGAATACGAGGGACATGGACACTCCACTTCCCAAGACAGGTGTCTGACCATGGCCTCACCTGTCCTACTCCTCTCTCAACATCTCCTCTTCCCCACTGTGGAGCTAAGAATCGTATCTGAGAAACCCACCCCTGGCTGAGCGTGGGGCTGCATGGAGAATGGACCCCACTTCTAATGTGTCAGGTCCGAACCATGGAGCTTTGCTGCATTAGTAGAGCCAGATATAAAAGTCAGATCCCCTGATTCCTAGAGGACAATCTTTGCCCGGCGCCCAGCAACTTCCTGTGAAAGCCCAGTCCCTACCCACTGTCCCAGACATGGGGTGGTCCCCATGCACATGACTAAGGAGGTGGGAGAGCGGTGTGGGGCGCGTCGCATTGTTCTTTCAACTTTTCACACCTTTTGCGTTTGAAAGTTCTCACGGAACACAGCTCGTAAGTTCTGCCCACGTCTCACAAGCCACCTACCTGTTTATTCACTATCTCAGCTCAACACATCTTATGCGTTTCACCCATTCTGTTTGCTTTTCCCAACTCTGTAGCAGAACTGAATATTCTTAGTTCCTACAGCAAACACATAAACAGACAAACCTAGGGGGAAACAATAAGATTAAAAAAAACACACACAGAGAGAGAAAACATTTGATTATAGTGGCAGGAGAAATGGAAACCAAAACAGAGAGTAGCTGAGTCACCGCATTTGGGGGAATTTTGAGCAGAACGCAGTGGGTGCCTCCTGCTGAGGGGTGAGGATGAAGTGCCAATCCCTGGCATCTCGTCTTCAGTATTGAAAACCCATGCCCCCTTCAGAGGAACTTAAAGAGTCCTTCTTTAATGTCCTTTTAGAATTAAAAATAAAGCTAATATCTCAAAGCCAATCACATCAAAGCAATCATAGCATTGAATGCAATTTTTCAAGTGGCATATGGCCCAGCCTCCTGCTCACTTCCTCTCGCATGAGGCTCCTCACCTTGGCTCCTACAGAGAATTGGAATCTCAGGCTGTTGGGGAAGGAAAAGCCACACTTCTGTATCATTAAAGATTTGAAAATCTATATTTTTAAAATTTTATTTTTCAGTTACAGGTGAATATCAGGGGGTCACTTTATAAAGTATGTGATTAAAATTGTATCTTTATTGGGTGTTTTCCTGATTACAAAGTAGTACGTTTATGATAAAAATTCAATGTAAATTCCTATAAGGAAACTCCCCGAAGGGCACATGGAGGCAATGACATTACGATAAATTGCTTCCTGTAGCCAGACATCGAGGCTTCCTGTCAGCCAAGGCAAAAAGGGGACACTGCCTTTCAGAGTGTTTATCCAAACTAGGATTCCCAGGTGAAATACAGGACACCCAGTTCAATTTGAATTTCTGAAGTAAAAGTATATCCCAAACACTTCATGAGATATACTTATACTACAAATTATTCCTTGTGTACCTGAAATTAAAAATTTTGCATATTCACCTTTTTTAATTGGGCTAAAATACACATAACATCAAACTATTTTAACAAATTTTAAATATACAATTAAGTATATTTACATTATCATGGGACCAAACTCTAGAACGCTTTCATCTTACAAAACTAACCCTTTACTGAAAAAACATCAACTCTCCTTTCCCCCTCTGGCACTCATCTTTCTACTTCCTGTTTCTATGAGTTTGACAACTCTAAAAACTTCACATGAGTGGAATCATACAGTATTTATCTTATTGTGAAACTGGCTTATCTCACTTAGAATAATGTCCTTGAGCTTCATCCATGTTGCCACATGTGTCCGAACTTCCTTTTTTAAGGCCGAATAGTATTCCATTGTGTGTCTACACCACATTTTGTTTCTTGAAACCCAAATTTAGCAGGACATTTATGTGCTACATCTGGCAACCCTATTCTGAAAACATCAGTCTAGGTAATCTTTCTCTAGAAATTAGAGCAGAAGGGCGTTCATTCCCAAGGACATATATCACAGAAACACGAAGGGGACACAGCCGAGAGCATTCTCTTCTCCGAGTTCGCACAAGCCATAGAAATGTGGTCAGTGAATCCTAATTCTGTCAGCACTGTGTCAGGAGTCCTTGAACTCATCGAGCACATTGAGCACACGTGCACCTTGTGGGAAATGAACCATAATTAGATTATCAAAGGTGTCTGACACCCCCAAGGAGGGCAGGAGGCACCCTCCTCTTGACTGAGGGCAGAGCTTTGAACTCAAGGAGGCATTTTTGCTGGGGGCTTGGGTCTTATTACTTTCCAGGCAGTTGATTTCCTGAATGTCTAAACTCAAATATGGAGAAAATCTCAGCAAGTTTATAAGAGTAGGAAGTTTACCCACCTGCTGAAACATCCCTTTCAAGTGAGGGATGAGTCTGCGCTGCCATGAGCTCTGCATCTTTCCCAGCCGCTGACGGGGAGCGAGTTCAGGAGGGATGCGCATGTTTGTGAAGGTCCTGATGCTGGTTAAAGTTAAGAGGCAAATGCCTTAAATACCCACGTCCCTTAAAGAGGGAGATTAAGAGACAGACTGAGAGACAGACAGAGAGCAATGCCTAGGCAATGAATAACCTTACTACTTGTAGAAAACAAATGACCATTTTGATGATCACCCCTTTATTTTTTCTTTAGAAATCCTTCTTCAATTTACCCACAGCACTTACCGATGAGCTCGACTGGCCCCAACTTTCTGGTGCTACTGGATTTCTGAACGCCACTAGCGGGTATGTATGTTTACAAACCTTCAAATATTTCAGTGTATCTATGTAAAAATAGAGCAGAAGATGGGGCTTTCTTCTAAGATGTTGAGATGTGAATTATTAGGAATGTCTTCTAGAACATGAATGACACACAACAAACCCGCCCCTGACCTAGTCCACCACCCAGTGGGATGTAATGCGAATTCTATTAATCAGTGCAGGTGAGAAGGGAGTATTCCCACCGAGGGGGCTGTAGAGTTTAGGAATGGCTTCTAGAACATGAGTGACACACAACAAACCCACCCCTGACATAGTCCACCACCCAGTGCAGGCGAGAAGGGAGTATTCCCACCGAGGGGGCTGTAGAGTTGACCTCTGACAGAAAATATTCAACACATGGCTAAAGTTTTCTGAGTCAAGGGACCAAGAAGTTTATTTCATTATTTACCGGCATAAATTAATATTCATAAAATTAATAGGCAGGGCTCAAGGTCCTGGAATCATGCTGACATCAATGCTCTAGATAGGAAGGTGCAGATGATGCGTGGGCAGTCTGAGTGGCATGAACCACTTTGCTATGTGTGATTGGGTGTTGACTCGGGGCCTGGGAACAGCCATTCATAGCTTACGCACCCCATTTGTATTTAATGGAGGGCATTGCATATTGTGAATAATTTATTTGATTATATCTTTACTCATTTATTTTAAAAATAGTTAAGTACTTGCTACCTAATCGGGTGCAGATAGTATAAATGCCTTAAAGTTTAATAAGGCTTGTCCCATCTCTGTAGTCAAATCTCATTCAAGTAGGACATATGAGATAAAAGTATAAGTAACAAGAATACAAGATAAATGTGCCAAAACACAACTCTGTGAATCTTTACATCCTTCGACACATTAACAGAATCTGTTCTCTTGACTCTCTGGTTTCAGAGAATTCAAACAGCAATAACCCTTAAAATCATGTGTTTTGCTTTGTTTTCTCCCAGTGTGATTCAGAAAGCAATTGAGTTGGTCGAAGACAAAAGAAAAAGAAAAAACCCTATATGAGGTGGTTAGCTTGGGGGCAAGAAACCTGGCATTAGGAAGGAAATGATGAGAAGCCAAAAATATATTTTTAAGATTGAAAACAGTGCTTTGTGTTCAGATCGCCTCCAAAAGCAATTAACTCACAGGAAAATCCTATTTAAGTTAAAGAAGCCACGGCCCAGAAGGATAGGAAACAATACCCAAACTTCAGGAAGAGAGGACTTCTCCTTTAAAAGCGATATCTACCATCCCCCAGAGTTGGTGTGGCAGATTAGGAGGTAAACTGCATTTACAGGTACAGGGGTCTGGTCTGTGTGGACTTAGGTGGGACAGTTAGCATCCCTGGGCCTCGTGTACATGATGCAGTTGAGTTGCACCTGGTCTCTAAAGTTCTCGCCAGTGTGCAAGCTTAGCGGTTATAGAACAACATGATGTTCAAGTCGGCATCCTACTTTAGGAGGCTTCTTGATTTAGAATCGTTGGAGGAAATTCCTGGGGAGAGATGTCTCGCTTCTCCCCAGGAAATATGCTTTTCCCCACCCCTTGGCTAGCTGTGCCTGAGACAATACATGTCATTTTATGGGTCAGAGCTAGAAAAGGTCTAGGAGCCATGTCTCCTTACTGTGCTCTGAGAGTCGAGCTCATGCCTGGTAAGCCCCGCCCTGTGGGATATTGGGTGCTTGACCAGCTGCCAGTTGCAGTGGTACTCCTTTCATGTCCTATAGGTGTACTCTTTCCTCCAAACAAACTCCAGAGAGGGAGACAGGTGACTCCAAATCCTTAACAAAAATAACCACATTTGTTATTGTTCAAATCACCTCCTTCTGAAAGTGGGGCCAGGAGCCGGTCCAGTCAGTGGAGTTATACAGGCCAGGGCTAAACGATAAAGAGGTTCCTTAAATGTGGGGAGCAGAGGGGGCTGGGAGGAGAAATAGGGCAACACTCGTAGATGAAGGAAGGAAGGAAGGAAGGAAGGAAGGAAGGAAGGAAGGAAGGAAGGAAGGAAGGAAAAAAAAAAGGAAGGAAGGAAGGAAGGAAGGAAGGAAGGAAGGAAGGAAGGAAGGAAGGAAAGAAGGAAAGAAGGAAAGAAGGAAGGAGAAAGAAGCTGATGTTACCCATCAGAAGTTACGAAAGCCAAAACAACCAAAAGCAATTACCAAGTTACCATATCCAGCTGGAGAGCCTAGAGTGAGACCAGGGAGTCCACATAAGTGGGTGTGAATTAGATGGAATTGTCTAGAGTACAATTTGCTCCCTCTGCCTCTGCATTAAATTTGCTATCTGGGCCAGAAACATAGCAAACGCTTAGAAGGAAATGGACAAAGCCATTGTCACAAGTGTCTCAGTACTGCTGTTCAAGGACATTTAAACACACATCTTTGATGAGAGGTGTCCTAGAATCTGACAGTTAGAGGTTACCTATTCTCTCTGACCCAATAGACATCACATGAGAGAACAGTTTTGAAGAGCAGTGTATGACTGCAAACCAAGACACTTGGGGCATTAAACATAGAAAATGGGAAAGAAAGGATTTGCTGCTAAGATTTGCTAACCTAATTTCATGGGTTTTTTTAAAAAGACATGTAAGTACTAAACACTAATGAGCTTAATAACCTTATTAAATCCATTATTCAAAAATTACATGTGCTATAATTGTCCATGATTAGCTGTCCTATAATTATACTTTGCAAAACAAATAATTAGCATTGGCCTTTTGCAGATGAGTGAGGCTGATTGGAGAGGATATAGTCTACATTAGTGATTCTCCAAGTGTGGTCCATGGACCCCTGAGGGGTGTCTAAGGAGGTCCACAAGGTAAAAGCTATTCTCACAACAACATTAAGACAGTATTTGCCTTTTGCTCTACCAATGGTGCAAAAGCAATGGTGGGTAAAATCACTGCCATCTGAGCATGGGTCAAAGCAGTAGCACCCAACTATATTAGGAGTCCTATGGTCTCCACCTGCACACACTCCTGGTTTAATAGGGCGGGGGAGATATTCCCTTCAAAACGTTGCCTATGAAGCAGAAAAAAGTCACTAATTCTATTAAAATAAGTGCAGGTCTTATAAATAATCTCAGCTCATGAGCCCTAGCCAGTTTGGCTCAGTGGATAGAACGTTGGCCTGCAGACCAAAGGGTCCCGGGTTCAATTCTGGTCAAGGGCATGTACCTTAGTTGCAGGCTCCATCCCCAGTAGGGGGTGTGCAGGATGCAGATGATCGATATTTCTCTCTCATCGATGTTTTCTCTCTCTTCTAACTCTCTATCCCTCTCCCTTCCTCTCTGTAAATATCAATAATATATATAGATAGATAGATAGATAGATAGATATATAGATATATAGATATATATTTAAATCTCATCTCATGAAATGGGAAGGCTGCATGAAGCACTTTTGCTGCAAATAAAATGTGATGGTTGTCTTAAGGTCAAGCACCTGCGTGTTGGCTTGCGAGCAGAATCAGTAAGTTTTTCACGGAACACCCTTTTTATTGAAAAAAAAAAAAACCTTGGAAAGCAAACTATGGTTACTCAGTCTTGGATACAGCAGATATTTTATCCAAAATGAATCAGATGAACGTGTCACTTCGAGGAAAACAAATAACAGCATTGACTGCTAATCAGCACATTTGAGCTTTCAAAGAAAAATGTGAATTTTGGAAAACTTGGCTCTTCTGTGGCCTCGACAGCTTCCGAGGATTCCAAGGCCTTGCTAATGAGGCAGGCGGCGCTGGCAACGGACGTGGGTTTTAATGTCGTGTCGTAAATGCATCAGCATCTGGCGTGCCTGCATCACTCCACGAGCCAGCGTTTCTCCGCGACCCGTGTGCGATGCATAGAATTCTGCGTGAGAAACAACCCACTCGGAGCACAAGGTAGACCAGCACATGTCCATGCAACCAGGGGCAGAGAGTTCACGGATATCATTTCCGATTCCACAATACAGCTAGTCAGTCTCTAAGAAACTACCATTTGACAAGTTTTGGTATAACATCCAAGCTGCTTATCCAAAGTTCTATAAAGAGGACATTAAAATGCTACTCCCTCTCCCAACAACGTGTGTGTTTAAGACCAGGTTTCCTTCCCATGCTTCCACCAAAACAACCAATCAGAGCCGACGGGACGCCGAGGCAGACGTGAGCAGCCAGCGGGCTTCTGTTCACACAGACGTCGGAGATTTGAAAAATGGTAAAATGATCCTAACCTTCTCGCTCACTGAGGGTACGCATTGGAAAACATTTTTACAGGGGAAAAAAATGTTATTTATGTTAACATGTAATGGATATCATTATTTTAAAAATTAAATGTTCCTTTAGTTTTCTAAGTTTTAATTTCGAATATATAAATATTGACAGCTGTAGCTCTCATAAACAGAAGCTCTCTGGGTTTCTCAGTCATTTTAAGAGTGTAAAGCAGACTGAGAGCCAAAAATAGAGAACTGCTGTTCCAGGGAGTGGGCGAGAAAAAGACTGAGGACAGAGACTGGGGACCCCGGCACGGAGAGGCTCGGGAAGAGAAGATGAGAAAGAACAGCCCTCGCAGTGGAAAGAAACCTGGAAGGTTCGGTGTCCTGGAGGCCAAGGGAGGAACGTGTTTCCAAAGGAGACAGGACTTCAGCCAAATGCTGCTCGAGGCAGAGGAGGCGGGAGCTGAGTGGGGCCCTGGTGTGTGGACAGTGATGGCGGGCGGCTCTCAGGGACGTCTCAGTGGGCGGAGATGGGAGCCTGATGGGAGAGAAGAGGCTCAGGAGGCGGCAAAGTAAATGCAGCTCAGCATCGACAGCTCAAGAAATGTTACTTTTAGCCCTGGCCGGCGTGGCTCAGTTGGTTGGGTGTCATCCATGCACTGAAAGGTTGCCGGTTCGATTCCTGGTCAGGGCACACGCCCAGGTTGAAGGCTCAATCCCTGGTAGGGGGCGTGCAGGAGGCAGCCAACCAATATTTGTCTCTCACATCAATGTTTCTCTCTCCCTCTCCCTTCCTCTCTCTCTCTAAAAATCAATATACTAGTCTTTAAAAAAAAGTAAGTTTTACTATCAAAAGGAGCAGAGAAGTGGGGTGATAGCTGCTGGGGAACAAAAGATCAGGGAGACATCTTTAGACAGGAAAGCCTGCAGCATGCCTAGTGGTAGGAAGATGCAAAAGAGAGAGGGTAGTGGACGAAGGGAGGGACACGGCCCCAGAGAAGACAAGAAGGGATGGTGCAGGTGGCGTCGCTGCCCTGGGGCGCGGAGGACCAGCCAGGCACTGTGGCCGACCCAGAGGACTCTCCCCGCCGTATACTGACAGGTCTCTCCACTGCGATGACTCCCCGTTGACTCTACTTATTTTTAAATTTTCCTTTTTTAAATGTTTTTACTCAAATCGTGAATATATTTGCATTTTAAAAAATGACTCAGGTACATAAAGTAAAAAGCTGGAACCCTCCCCCAGTTTCACCCCTTTTCCCAGAAGAAAGCTCTGTCCTCAACTTCGTGTGACTTCACCCATAGCCTTCTTGCGTGATTACGTGCAGATATTTGCACATAACGAAATAAATGCTTGGCTGGAATTCTGCCACAAGTGACATCATACTGTGCATAAACACGCCATAAACCACTGCTTCGCCCCAGCAACTCCTCCCGGAGCACTTTGCATTCCTGTGCGATTCTGTGTGGCCTCTCGCAGTACAGGTTGCTGCATTCTCCTGTTGACAGACAGCCCCCTTAATTCCAGTCCTCACTCTTCTCATTACGCCGCCGTGAGCAGGCTGTAGCGCTCTCTGTGCATGCTGTGGGGATTTCTTGCGAGGGATATCATTTTGCCATCTAAACTGGTCAAAGTAAATACAAGACCTCCACATTTCCCTGGCAGAAGTCTTGTAACCTCCTGAACCTGGGATTTTGGGCCATCTGCAACGCCAATGCCCAAATCCAGGTCACAGAGAACACTCAGCCATACTCTTCAAATCCTGTCTGTGAAACACTAGTCCCACGAGATGGTAAAGGGTATTAAACACATTTTAAAGGAGATTCCTCGGTCAAATATTTTTTCTAACTGCTGTTTAAATAAAGGAAAACAAGTTTATTCCCTGTGGGGCTTATCAGAGCCTTTATAAGCCAAAACCCTTTGTGGATCTCCAAGATATTATGTGAAATATTTCCTAAACTTGTTTGACCACAGAACAAGGCATAATCTGTTTTAGGATAAAGGTACCCCTCAAGAAACTCGTGTTTCAGAGCCTCCTTTGAGAAATGCTGTTTAGATTATTAACACCGTCTTCTGTGCGAAGTGGGCTTTGCAGATTTAGATGCAGCCACAGCCGTCAAGTCTCTGCTTTATCACAGGTGAATGTTTACCCTGAGACAGGGACCTAGAACCAGATCTGAGGCTGAGAAAAGCCAGGCTGGAAAGAGCTACAACTGCTCCGAGCTCAGAGCCGGAATCTGAGCGGGAGGTTCCCAGGTTGGAAGCCTGTCTGAGCTGCTCATGAATTATTGAGCACGATGCCAAGGAAGTCTATTCCTTTGTACTACTTTGCTGCTCCAAATTCAAAATCCGTCACGCTGTCTTGATCATCTTTTCATGTCTGAACTCCCAGAACTTCCTCTGCAGCCGTCCTCCCCTGCACACACCCTTGCATAATTAGCCTTTGCCAATCTCCCTGAATACACAGCAAACCGTCTTCTGCCTGCTTCTCTCTCCCTGAGGCTGAAACCATGATTGTTCTGTGCTGCAGTGACCTAGCGGTTTCACGGGGCCCTGGGATGTGGCTCTGGGACTGGAAGGAACGTTTAAAGGTCTTTAATCCATCCCCAGGCTGGCCTGACCTCCACCCACACCAGAAAGGAAACTCTACCCTTTTCTTAACACTTCCTCGTAGAGGTCCCCGGAGAAAGCCCGTCTGGTCTCGGTGTTATCCAGTTTTACCCTAACCACTCCCCTGCCCTAACCCTTCACAGCAAATATCACCATTTTCCTCTCTCTGGCCCTGCTGCTAGCCTTCTGAGCCCCTGTCAGTTCTGTGACGGATTCCCTGAGATTCAACTTCATAGCACCTCAGAATTTAAACCCAAACTAGCTGTGCCCCGGCCTCAGAAAAGTCACCAGCACCTGGTACATCACTGTCGCTTGAACAACATCCCACTTGGTTTGTCCCAAAACCTCCGACCTGCTAAGCCTCTGGGAAGCTACTGAGTTGCCTCTCTCCAAGTAGGTTCTGCTGTGAGTCAACGTAGGAGGAGATCATGTTTTCCGTTCCAAGTCAACCACTTTCATTTGTCTGCTTTACTCTCGAGGCTCATCCTTGATTTTATTCTTTTTTTATTTTGTCTTTCTTTCCATCATAGTGACATGGAAGGGGAGTGGGATTAGACGTCTCTCAGAGAAAGTGGTTTTTGGTGTTACCTGAGCCCATGTTGGGAAAAGCAACTAAGCAACTAGTAGACACGGTGTCTGAGACTTACCTATTTTGAATTTTAGTCTTAAAAAGCAAAATCTGACCTGCGTGTCCTCACATGGAAGGCTGTACTTCTGGGCCCCACAGTAGATGGAGCTGATAAAATCCGGGATTTAGTCGGGTATACTAGTACTTGCAATTCCACTCCCTGTGCTGCCGTCACCAGCACCTTAGTCATCGGGGGAGGTGTGAGGACGAGAACTTTCTATACTCCTCATCTGCACCCCTCAGATTACAGACTGAAGCCATCGCCTCGCCTACTAGCCCATGGGACTGGGCTTTGAAGCAAAACAGAGGAAAAGGAGAGAAACAAACAAAATCAGACTGGGACCCTGAGTTCAACTAAGGATAGGGGAGCAAGCGGAGGAGGATTCAAAACCAGAAAGGTGGTCACAGTAGGCCTTCCTGTGCACACTGTTTATCCTGTTAATTCAAGGTCAGCTGACCCTGTCTACAGGTAATGTTCTATTAAGCAATCTTCTCAATTTGTAGTCATCTCAAAATATTGTGTTATAAGCTTCTCAAAATATTGTATCGATCCCTCTATCTTCTCCTGAGCACTCCCTGACAAATTCAATTCCTAGAATTTACAGGAGAGATTATGTACTTGAGGTGGAGATAAAAGAAAACAGTGTCTTTGATTATATGAAATACTTTCTAGTGCCTCATACAAAACCTTAATCCCAACATTTTAGATGCTGTTTCTGATCAGAATGTTCATTCACCTATGGTAAAGATTTCTATGTTCTTGTAATAAGAAGATACGGTGCAACTAACCCTATCCATAATTCAGTATCCACACTATTTACTCTCCATGAGCAGGGCATGAGCAAAACAATATTTCAGTCCATAAATTTTGTTTTTAGAATTATCAAAAATATAGGTATGGTAACAATTATTTTCCCAAAGGAAAATAGCCCCTCTTTATTGACCGTGAAATTATTTTAGTATTAAATTTGAATCTGATGTCCCTTTCCCATCTTTTTTTTTTCAAACTAGAATAAAATAAGCAAGGCAGAGGTCATAAACAATGCAGTTTGTAGAGTTCGGGCTTCTGGGTAATGAAGCAGACTTCTCTCCCCTGGGAAGCCCATCTATAATGGCAGCAAATGAGTTTGTCCACAAGGACAAAGAGCCTCAACCTGTTGGGAGCCAGAAAGCAGAAGGCCAGTGGTCCCTGACTGCGCCCACTCAGGCACGGTCATCCTAAGCTGGCAGGAGGGAATGGGGAGAAGCAACCCGCTTACCTGGCAGGACCTCTAGAAGACTTGGGAATCAGCTACCTATGGTAGCGCCAGAAGTAGGGGTGCTGCTACACACAGAAGTATTGGTTGAAAGGTTGCAGCTAGAACCTCAGATCTCTTCCCAACTCCACCCGGGGTGGGGAGGGGGGGCGGAGAAGCCCTCACTGGATCTGGGATAAGCCTAGGGGTTTCTTCTCTGGAGAGGCTGAGATGAAGGGCTTCTAGATTGGGAGACACTGGACATGAGTCAGGAGAGGGACACCCTAGTAAATCACATGCATGCTGACCGCTGAGGCCCACACACCTCCCAACCCAGAGTGTGGGCAACCTGGCTGGAGACCGGAAGATCCTTTCCTGAGGAATCTGCACACCCAAGAGGAAAGCCCCCAAAAGACACGGACAGCAGGGGCTCCCCGAGAAAGGCCCGGCCAGCCACTGGTGAGGACCAGAGCAGCAAGCCCCACCCAGGGGCTCTCTTTCCAACCAGCTTTTCGTTTCCAACCAGTTTCCACTTTTAACTCTAAGCCAACAAACAACCCAAGACCATAGATATCTGAGGGAAACCTTGAATGTGAAAGACAGTACAAAAGCAAAGAGAAAAATCAACCTTAAGGAAACGGACTATAACTTTGTATACTAGGGATTTAAAAAACAATAACACTAGTTAATATACTACTTATAAAAGTAACTAAAAATTAATATCTTCAAAAAGATGAGCTATTTCAATGATGTAACAAGAACTTTGTGCTAAATTTAAAGAAACATTCAAAGAACAAAAAAGATCCCTTGGAAATTACACTAGTGACATAAGATGATTTTCCTAGAATGAGAACATTGAGACTATCACCCAGAAAATAAAGCAAAAGACAAAGATATGGGAGATGGGGCAGAAAAGAAAACTAGGAAAATTAGAGATCAGTCTAGGTGACTCTATATCCTAATAAGAGGGATTCTAAGAAAAAAAAAGGAAGAAGAAAACAGCGATGAAGTAATAGAAGAACACCTCTCAGAACTGAGTGACATGAATTTCCAGGTTAAAAGTGTCTCACACTGTGAATGAAAATAGAGCCATCCCAGCCTGTCACCGTGGCATTTTAGAACACTGGGAATGAGATGCTGCCGCAGATTCTCAAAGGATCAAGGAGCAGAACAGCTCAGACAACAGCACCATAAGACCAGGCACCAATGGATCCCTTCAAACATCTGAGGGAAAGTGCTTTTTCCCTAGAATTCTGTAACCCTCCACCTGGTTGTCTATCTATACTAATAAAAGGGTAATATGCTAATTAGACCGGACATCTTCTGGATGTCCTTCTGAATAAAGCCATGGTAGCAGGGGCCAAGGCAGAGGTGGTTAGGGGCAATCAGGCCAGTAGGGGGGAGCAGTTAGGGGGTGATCAGGCCGGCAGGGGAGGGCAGTTAGGGGAGATCAGGCTGGCAGGCAGAGGTGGTTAGGGGCAATCAGGCAGGCAGGCAGGCAGGCAAGCAGTTAGGAGCCAGCAGTCCCAGATTACAAGAGGGATGTCCGACTGCTGACAGTCGGACATCCCCGAGGGGTCCCGGATTGGAGAGGGTGCAGGCCAGCCTGAGGGATCCCTTCCCATGCACAAATTTTGTGCACTGAGCCTCTAGTCATTATATAACAAGGCGCTACCAACATTAGTGGCTTATAACAACAATTATTTTTATTACATCTCCCCATGTGGGTGTCAGGGGTGATCAAGTACTTCTGAGTTTAATTACTATTCATTAGTTTATACCTGGTCTGTTTCAAGAAGGAGTTTAGGAAGCCTATAACACTATAGAGAATATAACATTAAATTGCATTTAAATTAAACTAAAACGTGGCAAAAGAACATAGAAAAATCAAAGATGGGACAAAGAGGAACCAAGAAAATGATTTAAAATAGGTGTAATTATAGCCTGATGCTGGTCACACATTTGTCTCTAAACTCTGTGTCCATTGGTTTTAGATTCAGCTACAAGTAACAGAGAGACTCAACATAGGGCAGTTTAAATAAGATAATACATGAGTTTATTTCTCTCAAACATGAAAGTTCGGGGATGTGCAATCCAGGTCAGGTATGGGAGCTCAAGTTCACTGCTCCTTGGGGTCCAGGGTCCTTCCAGCTCACCCCCTACCTTCCCAGGGTAGAATTTACCCCTACAGCCTAAAATGGCAGCATTCCTATTCTGGGCAGCAGAATGACTAAACAGGACAAAGAAAGAGCAAAGAAACCTGCCAATTGTGTCTAAGAAATATTAGTATCCCCAGAAACTGCTGCTAAACATTTCCACTTCCACCTCATTGCCCAGAACTTAGTGGAGTGGCCACACCTAGTTGCAAGGGCAGCTGGGAAAGCAGCCATCGTTCTGGGCAGACCTGTGTCCTACTAAAATGTCCATGAAAACGGACAAAAGGGAGACATGGATCTGAAAGACAAGAGTGTCTGCCACAGCTTCATAGCAACTGAGAGAAGAAAGGGAACATAGCCAAGTTTAAAATGCAGAGATGATAAAGACAGCCAATTGTTCGAGAGACTTAGAGCAGCTTTGGGTAAAAAGGTTACAAAGGTCTCCGTAAGAAAAAAAGTTTGATCTTTCCACATCCATGCAATTGTTTATAGGACTGTTTCCTGTGACAACTTAGGCAGTGACCGTTTGGAGAAAAACACAGCGATAGAGATGTGATTGTCTGAGTTCATTCTCACTCCATTTTAAAAACTCAAAATAAAAACGTGTGTGTTTGTACTTGATCATGTGAATGTCCCAGCATTAAGCATACATGTATGTGTTTGTTTCAGAATTAAAGAAAACTCTATCTACCTTCACTTACGGAAAAGGAACCGCTGCAATCACCGGGACTACCAGAATATTTCAAAAAACGGTAGGTGGCCACACTCGGCCTTCACCTGTGTGCCCTGACTGACGGATTTTATTTCACAAGCACCAAAAGCTGAGAATTAGTGACAAGGCCACGGGATGAAATGAACATCTCCCTTTCTGATAGAGGGACCGGGGGCTTAGAGCCTTTTCCCTGCAGCGAAAGGAACAAGATGCAGTTAAGATATAGACGAAGGGGCAGACAGATACCAAACAAAACAAGATGCAATCAAGACAGACAGTCACCCAACAGCAATGCTCCAGGGAGGCCCGGGTGCAGGGCGTCCGAGGCTCAGGAGGCAAGACCTCACTGAGCATCAGCAGGACGAGAACTAAGCACCATCAAGGTCGTTGCAAAGACTCTGCCCTCCCCTCTGGTACAAAGGCTCCCACCTTTTAACTGGGTGGGAGTTTGACGAAAAACAGCTTAGTGTTTGTGGCTGAAACCCCCGAAGCCATTAAGCAAAGGAACGTGTCCTCAGAACGATGGGGGGACTCGCAGTCTCCGCCAGCTTCCCCTGTGTCCCAGCACATCCTTAGACGGACGGCTTCCCCCTGTGTGGTCCTCGCCTCCCGCCTCAGCCCCAGGTCAGTCCACTGCCACAAGGCTCAGTGAAACCCCTCACTGATAAGCCATGGCCTGGCCAGAGCCGAAGGAGTTGCCAAGGAATGTCTTGTGACACCAGGATGCAGAGACGGCAGGCCCAGTGCCCAGGGGAGATGTTACTCATCAACTGTGGCTCTCTGGTGGGCTCCACCCAGATCCCGCCTCACAGCTCTCACGGCGCGCAGCTCTGACCATCCTCATCCGCAGAGCAGGCTTGGCACATGAAGGGGAACCTACTTACCATCCCTGTGCCGTCTCTAAGTAACAACAGTGGTAAGGAATGTTCCAAGCAGTACAACGTCTAAGCCAGGGGTCCTCAAACTTTTTAAACAGGGGGCCAGTTCACTGTCCCTCAGACTGTTGGAGGGCCGGACTATAGCACAACGTCTAATGGAATACATAACCTACAAATAATTTCTTACATATTCTACACGGAATAAGTGTTCTATTCCAAGAATCACGCCGTAGCATTACCACTAATAAAATGATAGCTGATAGTTATTGCTCTCTTGCCACGTGCTAAGAACACTCTCTGTATAATATTTCAGCTAATCCTTTCAACAAGCGATAAGGCAAGGATTGTTCGATTTCTTCAGGATGAGGACAACCGCTGATTGGAATAGCTCTGGGGAGTGGCGAGGGAGGGAGAACTACAGTGCACACGTGGCATGCAGCACTCAACCCAGTAGTCAGTGTGATAAGATCTATTTCTCAGAATTGAGGGAGTATAATGACCTTCACACTGTTATCATTGAGGACACAGAGGCCCGGGGGGACCAAGAGCCCTGTCCCAGAACACAGAGAGAGCAAGGGGCGAGAGCTGGGGTGTGTCGCCAGGCTGTCTCCCTGCGCTCAGACCCCAGCAGCGGTCTCTGATTGGAGAGTCCGGCTACTGAGCGATGGGCCTCGCCTCTCCGGGTGTGAACACAGCCCACAGCCAGTCTATGGAAAAGGAAGCACCGAGGCCGGTGTGAGTCATCGCAGGCACAGCGACTGTCGGCCTCGTGCTGCATTTTCTCTCTTGCTTTTTAAACCGTCCCAATGCCGCCCAAGGCCCCTGCCCATGGAGACCGTAAAAAACGAACACACGCCCGTGTGTGATATTACGCAGCCCTGCAAAAGGATGCTTAAAAGTTCACGTGTTTTTGTTTAGAAAGACATAGCACTGCCAAAAGAAAAACCAGGATGGAAAACTGGATTGAATATTTATTCTCTACTGCATTGTTTTAGATGAAAGAGAAAAACAGCTGGACACAGATAGGTAGAAAATACACCAAAATTGTTGTGTTTCATAAATTATGGGTGATTGTTTTTTCTATTTCCCAAATATTTTATTTTTCCACATCAAATAACAAAACAAAAAAAAACCCAAAAAATAGACAGAAACTGAGTCTAGGAACAGTAAAGGGCCTGCTAAGCCCATAGCTGAGGGAATCGAGTTAAGGACAAAAAAGAGCAGTAGGTTCTACCCAGACGCAGGCTCCGTGTGCCCGGGACACAGCCTTGCTCTCCCCCAGACCCCTCCATCCCACCCACCCCCTCACCCTGAGCACAGCGCTCCTTTGTGAAACCCGAACGGCGGGGGAAGACCGCAGAGAGCACACGGCACACCCCAGCAGGCCTTCTCCTTCCGTGGTCGGCCACCTTCACAGCCTCCTTGAAGGTGCAGATTGTGGAGAGGAAGGGGGAAGGAGTAGGCAGAAAGCCTAATCGGGAAAACACACACGTGTTCACATGTGATCCCAACCTGTGGCTCCCGTCAGGCTCCTGCTGATGAACAGATTCCCGGAGGTCAGGAGAGATTGTTTCCTTTCTTCGTATTTGCAGTCCTTAGAGGTGCAGAGAGGAGACTCTGTCTAGTGTCACTTCCTTGCGGTGCTACTTGACTATTGCTGTATGGATGTAATTCTAAGAGGACTTTTTTTTTTTTTCCAGTTTCTCCAAGTTACTCATTATTTAATGCTCGGGTTTCTTCTCCAGCCCCTCGGCCTGGTTTCGGGGCTCCTCCTCACTATGGATTTTCTTTCTTTCATCCCCGAGCCAAGCGATTTCCATTACTCCCCAAGGCTTTCCGTGGCTATAGGGAGAATCGGCTCTCTGTAGTCTGCATCTTTATGGCTATACTTAGTTTTCATTACCAGGGAGAAAGGCGGGAGGGAAGGAAGAGTTGAGTGGAATATGAAAGTGTTTCTGGAAAGTCATGCAGTCAGAAGTGAAGAGACAGCTCTTATTTTTGTCTTGATGTTAGGCACGAGATCCCAACAGTGTCTGTAGCTATCTCTACCAGGAGCCGCTGCCGGTGGTTAGAGAGCATTTAAAAATGTCAGATGTCGAAGTCGCCTTTCATCTGGGCGCCGAGAAAGGCAGGAGGGAAGGAAGAGGTGAGTGGAATATGAAAGTGTTTCTGGAAAATCATGAAGTCAGAAGTAAAGAGACAGCTTATTTTAGTCTTGATGTTTAGGCACGAGATCCCAACAATGTCTGCCAGTGGTTAGAGAGCATTTTAAAATGTCAGATGTCGAAGTCGCCTTTCATCTGGGCGCCAGTTCTCTGGCCGGGGCTCGGGCACAGCAAGGCCCCTGCTCAGTCCTTACAACCAGCAAAGCAGGGGGTTCTTACAGCTTCCAGGGCACCAAAGCGGCCGGTGGGGGGGGTTTGAGGCGGCCCTGACACTAACCAGGCAGGCGGGAGCCTCTGGAAGTGAGGGACGCACACCTCTGCCTGGAGAAGGGCCGGGAAACATCACAGGGAGGCACATGTGAGCAGAGAGCCCTGCAGGAAAAACACAGGAGTCCAGAAAGCCCAGGGAGATGGTGGCTCAGGGCATAGAGGCTCCCGGGGCAAAACCACCTCTGGGAAGAGAAGGAGTAGGAGGTAGATGAGAGTGACACTGGGAAGCTATTACATTCTTTTAAAAATGAATGTTTGGGACAATCACTTATCTGCTTTGTCACATAAATTCAGAACCACGCTTACGAATTTGAAAGCATTTGCAGTAGTGGAAACATCATCAGAAAGTGTCGCAACAAACAATTATTAAGGGCCCACTATTTTGAGCTCATGGTCAATATATTAGTCTGAATGTGTCTGCTTATTGCAAGCAAACATTTTTAGAGAAACGACGGAATTCAAGTTTCTCATGGCTAATTCTTTAACTTGATTCTATCAATCATGCTCTTCAAAATGCTTCAGAAATGCTGAAAAATGAGCAAAATCTGCATTAATTTAAATCTAATCAGAGTTAAGTAACAGTATTGGATTTGAGGTCAATGCATGACACCACATTTTCTTTTTTTTTTAAATATATATTTTATTGATTTTTTACAGAGAGGAAGGGAGAGGGATAGAGAGTTAGAAACATCAATGAGAGAGAAACATCGATCAGCTGCCTCCTGCACACCTCCCACTGGGGATGTACCTGCAACCAAGGTACATGCCCTTGACCGGAATCGAACCTGGGACCTTTCAGTCTGCAGGCCAACACTCTATCCACTGAGCCAAACCAGCTAGGACACACTATTCCTTATTTAAAAGGGACAGGATGAAGCAGAATCCAGACTTTAGTGGCCAATAAGGTCCCTCTTCTTTCTCTAATTATGGACAGGTAATTCCCCATGGGACCACTGTGCCCTGTTTCATAGTCAATCTATTCCATTGTAGAGACCAGAGAATGAGCCTCTTGAGGGTAGTGCCAGTTCTTCAAATGCTCGCCTCGCTTTCCCACCTCCGCAGGCTGGGGCTCTCTCCTGCTTGCACCTCGGCCCAGCTGCTTCCGGAAGTCTTCTCTGTAACGGTAGCAGCAGCCACAGCACAGTCGGCAGCAGGAGGAAGACTGTAGAGATGGGAGCAGACAGATATGTTGACGGGCAAAGGGATAGCAGCACCGCAGGAAAGGGGAACGGAGAGGAGAAAGGGAGGTGGGAATTACATAAACTAATGACATGATCTCAACAACTGAGCTTTGTAAGAGGAGATGGGAATCCTGAAAGATGCAACAACTTTGGAGCAAAGAAAATTCGGTGCTTGCATTATAAAGACCCACCAGAAATAAACACACCACAAAAAACATTGGGTAAAGACAAGTAGGCAAGTCCTCTCCCCTGAGTGGATGTTTGTGACTGCTGGTTTTTTGTTGTTGTTAATCCTCACCTGAGGATATTTTTCCATTGATTTTTAGAGAGTGGAAGGGAGGGAGGGCAGGAAAACATTGATGTGTCATATTGATTGGTTGCCTCCTACACACACCCCAACCAGGGCCAGGGATAGAACCTGCAAATCAGGTACATGCCCTTGACCAAGAATCAAACCGGTGACCCTTTGGTGCATGGGTCGACATCCCAACCACTGAGCCACACCAGCCAGGGCTGTGACTGCTGTTTTTAAATCCATGGCGACAGGTGCCCTGGGCTGGCCATCCTGTCTGAGCGGCAGAGGAACAGGTGGTGTGGGCACGGGGAGAGGCTGGCCCCGAGGCTCACCATGGCAGGTTTTCATTTCCGTCCCTTCAAGCTCCGTAGGTGACCGCACCTCAAATCCCAGCCGTCCTCCCGATAATGAGGAAGATTATTGGCCTGACCTGGTCCTTTAATGTTTCCCACTCGTGCCTTGAGCTTTCATTAGTTTTCGTGTCTCATTAACACACAAATCAAAGAGTGAGAATGAAACACCTCTTGATGTGTAATCTTACTAAAAGTGGGAAGTTGAGATCATGGGACTGCAGGGCCCAGCTGAGCAGATGAGTGAGCCATGGTGGGTGCCATGCCAGCCCGCAGGGGCCGCCCTCCGACTCTTCACTCGTGAGGACAACAGGGAGCGACCTCACACCCAGAAACACTCTGAGTCTCTACGTTTAGGACTCGACGTGGCACCTTCTCTGAGCAGAGACAGGCTCGAGTCACACTGGGTTTTCCTCTTTCCAAGCACTGGGGTGAGATTTGCGTTAAAGCTCACACCAGTTCTCAGTTGTGTGTCTACCCCAGAGACGTTACTGCCCGGGGATAAAGGCCATGTCCAACTGCTCTGTCAATTCCCTCCTTGGGTTCACTCTTTCTAGCCCCCCAGCCTAGAGAAGCAATGCCACTCAGGGAGCCAGCGCTCAGCATTGCGGGCAGAAGGGGCAGGGTTTGGATTGCGGTTCTCCAGATTCATCGCTGTGTGGCTTTGGGCAAGTCGCTTAAGTGAGCCTCAGTGTTCTCATCTACAAAATGGGGCTCCTAGCGTGCCCACCTCACACAGGTGTGCTAAGGCCTAAATGAACTAATAAATACAGCGCTTAACAGCGTGTCTGAAATAATATGAGAACCCAATAACCACGACTTTCCTGTAAGAGATACGTTACAGGGCGTAACAGGGATGCGGGGGGAGGGTGGTCGTGCATGTCATTACAGGAGTTGAAATATGTCAGCTCTACAATCTGAACCTTGCACAGCCCAGCCAGCAGGGGGAGCCTCAGGAGTGAGCAGAAATGCCAGCTGGCTCTTCACAGGGCTCTCTGGGGAGATGGGTAGTTCTCAAAGAATCCTTCCTACTGTTCCTCTCCTCCCTCAGCTCATTCCTGAATCTTTGGGTAGTTTCTCTCTGGTGATAGATATATCCCCTTTCCTTACACCCACTAGCAAGCTCACTCATTCACTCTAGGAAATGTCTGGAGAGGATTTGGGGTTCTGTCAATAGAAACATGAAAGCTATTAAGGGGAGTCCCAGGGGGAACTCATCAATCAGTACGACGGTGTGGACGACCTCTGAACTGTTCCGTGATGCTTCTCCCGTGACCTCAGACAATCACACTCTCATCCTGACAGTGTTGAACTGAGCTCCCTAACTTTAACTGTTTTCTTAATTTTACTTATTCAGGCGCATCTTCCCAAAAGTAGTTTCTCTCTGGTGATAGATATCCTTACACCCATAGCAAGTTCACTCATTCACGCTAGGAAATGTCTTGAGAACTGTAAATCCAAAAAATTTGGGGTTATGTCAATAGAATGCCAAGGAAACAAGAAAGCCATTAAGGGGAGTCCCAGGGGGAACTCATCAGTACGACGGTGTGGACGACCTCTGACTCTTCCGTGATGCTTCTCCCGTGACCTCAGACAATCACACTCTCATCCTGACAGTGTTGAACTGAGCTCCCTAACTTTAACTATTTTCTTATTCAGGCGCATCTTCCCAAAACCTGGAGACATTCATAGAAAGGTACGTGGAAGAAGTTGTTTCTCATTTAGGAAAATGAACGAGAGCTCTGTTGTTACCCGTCATCACGTGCCCTGGGCACCAGCTGGTCACTCTGCAAACCCTGGGAGATTATTACCCCTTCCCGGGCCAGTGAGCGTTGGACCTGTCCATTTCCATATGTCCTTAGAGACAGATCATAAGAATACATACAAGCTTAGATCTAGCCAAATAGACAAAAAGGATTTCGTATTCCTGTTTACGAAGGAGGACACAATTTTGTGCTCATTTGGGGCTTAACACTCAGAATGGGGGCCTTGGGTGCCCAGAATGGAAACTTTGGGCCCACGGATGTCTCAGGGATCTGGACATAAGTAACCCCGGTAACTCATCTGTGATCATTGACCACAAAGGCTGTGAATGATGCACTGACTGGGAATTGAACCCTGATCTCCTAGTTCATAGGTTGACATTCAACCACCGAGCCAAACCAGCTAGGGCAGTGATAGTGATTCTTGAACAAATATTCAGGTTATTTGAATACCCTTAAAATCAAGATTTTGGGATTAGTCAGACTTGAGTTCAAGCCCTGGTTTGTAGGTTGACACTCAACCACTGAGCCGCACCAGCCAGGTGCAAAGAAGGTTTTGAGAATGAATTCTTTGCCTCTGGGTTCCCCCTTTTCTCCACTCCATGATAACAGCCTGCTGTCGGGTCAAATTTCTCTGTCTTCACAAGTCCTAGGCACACGTGGAATCAACAGAACCAGCCTGGGAAGCCGAGAGACCCTTTCTACAAACATCTGACCCACTCATCCTTTGCTCTGATTCACAACAAATGTGTGTGTCACGATCAGTCCTGAGTTGTGTCGCAAGAAATAGGCTCCTACTGGCCAACAATCCGAGATTGAGAACCAAGACTTCCTCCAGAAAATAAGGCAGGATCACGGCCACCCCATAAGAACAGCTTCTTCACTCACATCCTCAGACGCCGACTCAGGTGGCAGAGACACCATAGGCAATGCGCTTGTGTAGACTACGCACAGTTCCGGCCAATCCTATTCCCGCCATGGCCCACGGGAGAAAGCAGCTTTGCTCACCTGCTGATCTCAGCAGTGATTTCAGAATGTTGACTGCCTTCGTTCCCCCACAACATTTTGGAAGATTTCTCAAAATCTGTGTGTCCCCCTGAGGATATGCTGCATATGTGAATGCCATCTGTCCTGTGGTCGTGACCAGAACAAGAAAAAGGTGACACCAGATCTGGAACAACTCCCCAGTAGCCACACACCCTCCGTTTTAGAAAACAGAAAAATAAAGCCCAGGTCACGTGATTTGCCTAATTAATTGATTAAGGCCAGCGCCAGACTCCCCCCTAGGAAGTGCTAGAAACAGGGATTCCTGCCCACTGCCCCACCTTCGCTTTCCTGAACTTCACGGTTCAATGTCATCCCAGTGTGTTTGCCCTCGCGGACACCTCCGCGAGAGCCTAGACCTCTCCCAGTGAGGACGGTGTAGACCTCACCCGTGGAGTGAATTCAGGGCAGGAGATGCCACCCTGGGATCCAGAATGCTCCTGTGCCAGACCCTGCTTTGGCCCCCCCTAAGCTGGTTTACCACTCTCCCAGAACCCCACGTCTGCCAAATGCTGGGGACCCAGGTCTCAACCCTTGACAAACCACCTGGGACTCTCCACTAAATAGCAAAGAACCCCAAAACCTTCCATGAGCCCAGAGCCACACCACTTGCTACATCATCTCACCACACAGCAGCCCTAAGAGGCAAGTATGATATGATTTGCCTAATTAATTAAGGCCAGCGCCAGACTCCCCCCTAGGTGGTGCTAGAAGCAGGGATTCCTACCCACTGCCCCACCTTCACTTTCCTGAACTTCACGGTTCAATGTGATCCCAGTGGGTTTGCCCTCGAGGACACCTCCGTGACAGTCTAGACCTCTCCCAGTGAGGACGGTGTAGGCCTCATTCGTGGAGTGAATTCAGGGCAGGAGATGCCACGCTGGGATCCAGAATGCTCCTGTGCCAGACCCTGCCTTGGCCCCCCCTAAGCTGGTTTACCCCTCTCCCAGAACCCCATGTCTGCCAAATGCTGGGGACCAAGGTCTCAACCCTTGACAAACCACCTGGGACTCTCCACTAAATAGCAAAGAACCCCAAAACCTTCCATGAGCCCAGAGCCACACCACTTGCTACATCATCTCACCACACAGCAGCCCTAAGAGGCAAGTATGATCGTCCCCATTTCACAGATGAGGAAACTGAGGTTCCGAAAGGTTATCCTCCATGGAGCATTGAGCAGCCAAGC
Source organism: Myotis brandtii (assembly GCF_000412655.1). Classification (NCBI taxonomy): domain Eukaryota; kingdom Metazoa; phylum Chordata; class Mammalia; order Chiroptera; family Vespertilionidae; genus Myotis; species Myotis brandtii. The sequence goes on from NW_005359881.1 coordinate 799,640, forward strand.
TGAGAGCCAACCCAGTGCTCTGACGAAGTTCTGTGCCCTTTCCACCGGCCACACGTGCCTTACTTGCTTTCTCTTACGCATTCGTTTCCAGAAGAAGTATGTGAGCACCTGCGATGTGCCGGGCGCTGGGTCCAGCAGCAAACAGGCCACAGGCCAGGACCTCAGGCGGCTTGTAGAAGGAGAAGCGTGGAGCTTCAGCCGCCAGCCCCATCACAAAACAGAGCAAACGGGTGGTCAGACCAGTCCACACCTCCCAGCCTCCGGATCATGCTCCCTGAAGGGCACGGAGCGGACGAGTTACACGGTGTGAAGGACGCCTGCAGGAGGAGGCATGGACTCCAAGCGCCCAGACCCCCGAAACATCCCTTGTTCAGCCGAACCTGCTCACAACAAATAATTTTCCCTTTCCAAAGAGCCAGGGGGCAGGCAGGCGGCCATGAGCTGGGACCCGTGCCAGCCGCCAACCCCCCTGGGGGTGTGCCGGAATCTGGGCAGAGAAGCAGCCAGCATGGGAGAAATAGCAGGGCTGGCCGCTGGGAGGTCCCCACGGTGCCCACTGTGCAGTGTCCTGTGGAGGGTTAGAAACATGAAGACAGATGACAGCGACACCTCCCCATCTGCCTGGCCGTCAAGGTGGAGCAGATAACCAGAGAGCCAAGTGAGCTCATTAAAGCTCCTAAGTCTGGTGCTTCTTTCTCAACCTCTAAACCAGCGGTTCTCAACCCGTGAGTCGCGACCCCTTTGGGGGTCGAACGACCCTTTCACAGGGGTCGCTTAAGACCATCAGAAAACACATATATAATTACATATTGTTTTTGTGATTAATCACTATGCTTTAATTATGTTCAATTTGTAACAATGAAAATACATCCTGCATATCAGATACTTACATTACGATTCATAAC
>NW_005359881.1:800560-814322 GCF_000412655.1 Myotis brandtii
ACAGTTATGAAGTAGCAACGAAAATAATTTTATGGTTGGGGGTCACCACAACATGAGGAGCTGTATTAAAGGGTCGCAGCATTAAGAAGGTTGAGAACCACTGCTCTAAACTCACGCAGCCACTTCATAAACACTTGCTATGTGCATGAAGGTCACGATTGGAAGGTGGCTTTTCCTGTCCGGAACTCAAGAAACAACGTTCCGCAGAGGAACCTACGTGTCTCATGGTGACGCTGCTCAAGGTGGCCTCGGCTAGCCCAGCTTCCCAGGCTTTTCCAATCACTGCCCACCCCACAAAAGCTACAGAATATGCTGGAAAGTCAACTGTGCAAAAAGACGAACAGTTTACATCTTCAAGCCAAAAAGTATTCTAGCGTCCTTATTTACACTTTGCCTTCCAAACCTAACTTGGAAAAAAGAAATGAATTTAAATATAACTTTCAATGATATATTTCTAGAATACATTCACACACTCCTTATTTTTGTTTTTTTTTCCTAAACCAAATGAAAGTAAGTCAACGAGCTTAAATTCAAAAAATGTCTGAAGCTACAATTTTGTTACTTTCAGTTTACTTTGTCCTTCTTTGTCTTAAAGTCCCTCATTTTAGATCAATGCTCTGATAACTACGTTCCAAAACTTCCTTTTTCTATTTTCACTAATGCTTATGAAGCAAGAAGAAAAAATACAATTTAAAATTTCCAATAATCTCTACAGAGCACAGCACTGCTGTGAAGAGGAAGGCGGAGATGCGACATGGAATGCCCTTCGGCGGGCAGCGCGGCGGGGGGGTCGCCTGAAAGAGCAGCCTGTCAGGAAAGTCATGAGAGTTCAACTGGAAAGAGATAGTGTGGACACACATTCTGTTTCCCTACCGGCAATGCAGGTGGGAAGTTTTAGAGACCAAGTGGCAGACCTTGAAGTGTCAAGCAAATCATAATCAGTCCCGGACTCCTTTGATTCCACGAACTGTGTGTCTCAGTTAGGATAGGTGAGGCTGTGCTGCAGGAACAAACAGCTCCTAAAATCTTAGGAGTATAAAGCAACAAACATTCACATGCCAGTCACACTACATGTCCGTCAAGGATCATCGCGTGACTCTGTTCCAGGACTCAGATGGGTGAAGTCGCTGCTTCTAGAACATTGCCAAGACCCATGGCAAAGGAATGGAGCTTTTAGAGGCTCTCATACCACCAACCATGACATACGTCTCTCCTCACAACTCAGATACCAAACCAGCGACATGGCCAACCCAACCGCGTGGGAATCGGGAAGCCAGAAACGTTTTGCAAATAGCACCAGTAACCGCCTCACGGGGTGGCCTTCAGGGGGCGGGGATTTGGAATGTGTATGCATCTGTGCTGTAATCTGGTAAGATCTTTCCTGTTCCTTTTAACCAACAGGGGGATTGACCCAGTCCCAAAAATGACCACTCCTGAGCAATTCTATTCCAAGGTCATGGAGACCCTGAAGTACCTCAACGCCCGCCTGCCGAAGGGCAGCCACGTGATTCTGTACGGCTTGCCGGACGGGACCTTCCTCTGGGATCATTTGCACAGCAGATACCATCCTCTCGGTATTGTTCTGAAGATCCTGTTACGCTTTAACGATGTCAGTGTACATACAGTTGCAATGCAGATAGTTCACATCACGTAGGAACACACTTAACATGCCACCACAGTGCATGCATCAGCACGGATGCAGGGAAGCGCCCCCCAGCTGCAGGGTCTAGAGGTCAGGATCCAACGGTGGGCAGAACCAGGTCCAAAGCCGGAAGGGGCAGGAGTAGTGGACGAAGAATTAGGACAAATTGAAAGGTAAGAGTTTCAGTCAGGAAACTCCTTTCACTGAAGGTGAGATCTAAAAACGAGCTGATGAAGCCCAAACAAGAGACAGAAAGCCCGAGTCAAAGGGAGGATTTCTCCAAATCTCGGTGGGGAGTGAATGCCCCCTGGTGGCCAGGTGGCATTCCGTCGCCCGCAGCCCTGGGAGGGCTGGTTCTGGCTTCCACACTCTCACCATCTGCGGCAGAGAGATAATGTTCCTCCTCTCTGACAAGAAAATTGAATCTATCGTTCAGCCTAACTGATGTGAGGCGCAAGTGAGAAATAAGGCCGTTCCGTCACCTTCAATCTCTCTCTTCGCTCCCAGATAGGGCCTCTTATTTCTCTTTACTTTTTGGAGCGTGAGAGAGTGCTAATGAGTAAGACACCAGCCATTGCCCTTGAGAGTGTGTGTGGGGGCGGGGAGGGGGGGGAACCTGGGTTCTGTGTCTGAGCCACAGCTCGGAAGTGGGGGTGCCTCAGGGGCGGGGATGCTGTAAGGAGGGAGGGGAGACGTGGGAGAAGAAACAGCCCCCACAGATTCTGGCCCTGCAGCTGACCTTTACAGGTGACCTCCCACACCGTCTGTCATCTTCACTCTTGGTGCCTCTCTAATTTGCACCAAATAATCAGTGTGGAGCATATCTACGCTTCGGGGCTCAGATAAGCTCGCTGGGCCGTGCAGGGATGTGGTGGCTGCCTCCCCCTTCCGTGGCCGCCCATGCACTTGGGGAGGCCTTCAGCCCCCCACGCAGGGCGGCGCATGGCAGCCTTCAGACACGCGCACTGCCCTGCCCGCCCTCACCAGGGGTCACTGGTCAGACCTGGGGTTTCATGAACTTGCACAGGAGGATTTGTCAACTGCCCCCGAGAGCTCCCATGCCCCCTGGGGACTTGGCACTTCATTGCCAGGAGAAAGCCATGCGGGACCAAGTCCATTGCTGGTGATGCTCTGGTCCCTCCAGGGCCCTGGCGTCCCTCTACCTGCGTCCAGATGTGGCCAGGCCCCTCGGGCCCGCCCTGCTGTGCCAACAGCTCACAGAGGAAGCAAACTCCTTAGCTCCTCCCCACTCCGGCTCTGAATGTCTAGGGCGTCCAGAAAGAAAGGAAGCACGGGCATTCCTAAGAGACATGCCAACTGTACATCAGGGCAGGTCCCTGGGCGTGCCAGCCTTCTGCAGGGGGGGGGAGGGGGGAGGGGAGCAGGGCCACCCTAACTGTCCCATTGGCTGCCACATCTGGGCTCGCTCTTTTCCAGGCCAGCTGAACGGGGACGTGACCTACGGGCAGTTGTACGCCTTCCTGAGCTGCCTTCAGGTGAGCTGGCCTGCTTGTCCCAAGGCCCAGCCCTCACTGTCTGTGCTCCCAGTAATCACAGTCCTCCCGCCCTCAGGTCAGTCCCTGCCACGGCTGGATGACGGCCAACGAGACCCTCCGGACACTCACCTCGCAGGTAGGCCCTGCGCAGGCGCTCAGCGGCATGTTGGGTCATTCTTGCTCTGCGTTTGCTGCAGTGTTTGCACTGGGGATGGGGTTTGGGCAGCATGCTGGCCCCCAAGCTGGAGAACAGAAACATCGAACTTCTGGGGGGCTTGACGGGGCCAGGGAATGTGGGGTGCCCTCCCTCTGCCCTTCCACCTCCTCTGGGTCTGTCACTCTTACCGTGTCTGTCAGTCACTGTATATGTGTGACTGTCTGTCTCTCTCCTATGTACATATGCATGTACACACACACACACACACACACACACACACCTTTGAGAGCCCGTTGTAGGCGTGTTTGTAGAGGTGGAGAGAAGTGAGCGAGGTGAGGCCCTGGTCTGAGTCCCCCCAAGTTCAGGGAGGACCGGCGCCCCAGAGCCTTCCTCTCCTCTCTGCAGGAGCTCGGGGCCCACGCAGCTCTTCCGCAGAAAATGAGCCTCCTCCTTATAAGAGACTCATTGAACTCTTTGTACAACTATACTTCTATTTTTTAAAAATATATTTTATTGATTTTTTTACAGAGAGGAAGGGAGAGAGATAGAGAGTTAGAAACATCGATGAGCGAGAAACATCGATCAGCTGCCTCCTGCACACCTCCCACTGGGGATGTGCCCACAACCAAGGTACATGCCCCCAACCGGAATCGAACCTGGGACCCTTCAGTCCACAGGCCGATGCTCCCCCAAGTTCAGGGAGGACCGGCGCCCCAGAGCCTTCCTCTCCTCTCTGCAGGAGCTCGGGGCCCACGCAGCTCTTCTGCAGAAAATGAGCCTCCTCCTTGTAAGAAACTCATTGAATTCCTTGTACAAATATACTTCCATTTTGAAAAACTTTGGAGAATGTTAAGAAAAGCACCAAGAACAGTAGCAAAGTTCACCCCAAATCCCACCACCCAAAGCTAGTACGTGTGCATGTCTTTCCAGTATCACTTTCATAGGTGTGGGGGTTGTGCCTACACCAGTGATGGCGAACCTCTGACACGCGAACTCGTTTTTTTGGTTGATTTTTCTTTGTTAAATGGCATTTAAATATATAAAACAAATATCAAAAATATGTCTTTGTTTTACTATGGTTGCAAATATCAAAAAATTTCTATATGTGACACGGCACCAGAGTTAAGTTAGGGTTTTTCAAAATGCTGACACGCCGAGCTCAAAAAGGTTCGCCATCACTGGCCTACACAGTCTCAGAATACACACGTGTTGTATGCCGTCTGACGTTCATCCGTTATCCCTCCACATCCTGACCTTGCGATCATTTTAGAGTGTACAACATAGGAATGTACCGTGATTTACTTCATCCCTTGGAGCTGGGCCTACAGGTCACAGAGGTTTCCAATTGTTCACTGTGATCAACAGCATTGGGATGGACGTGTGGGTGTGTGTGTGTGTGTGTGTGTGTGTGTGTGTGTGTGTATGTGTCTTTGTGTGCCATGTCTATTTCCTTAAGACAAATTTCTAGAAAAATGCCTGGGTCTAAGAGCGAGCTGTGTTTGAGGAGGTGACCCGTCTTGCTGAGCTGCTCTCAGAAAGGTTAAACAGACTGGCATTCTGGGTCTCCAATCCCCGGGCGCTCGTCTCCATTATCACGACTGCTCATCTTCCCCTCGCCGATCCCATCGGGGAGAGTGGTATCTTATTGCTTTCATTTGCGCCGATTTGGTTCCTAATGAAGTTTAACTGTTTGCATTCGCGTTGGCCGTGGGCAGGAGAGAAGTCACGGTACGGAGCTGCTGAGTGGCTCTGTGAGGATGGCTGGGGGGCGGGAGGGGGGGACCATTCATTTCTTTGTTCTGCCTGAATCACCCGCTCACTCCAGTCAAGGCCTAGGTTTCATGGAGCTCTCCCGTTTCTCTTGCACTCAGAGAGCAGCACAACTCTCCAATACACTGAAGAAGATTGCCACCAGCCAGAAATTTACCAGCTTCCGTCTTTACTACGTGGATTTTGACTTCCAAGAAAGTAAGTGTTGCTTGGCTAAGGTGATGACACCTTATCTTCACTGACACAGACAAGAGCTAAGGAGAGCCTGCCCCGGGCAGGTATAAACCCGCAGGCAGCAGGTTGGACGGGGTCTCCCCTGACATCCTCACACACTAATAGCTCCAGCACTGAAATAAGGCAGAGTGTGGCCCTCTGCCTGGGAAGCGGCAGCTCAGCATCACGCCTGATTTCACCGTCATCTTAGAAACCCTCAAACAACAGAGCCAGCAACGAGGTGGAAAACACTTCGGCAGGGGGCCAGCAGGTCGATGGAATCACCTCTGTCTGGCCAGTATCACAGCATCTGCTTACCAGTGGGCTACAGATGAGTGTGACGGGGATGAGGGCTAAGGCGGTGCCTCTCACAGTGGGCACTGAACTGCCTACTTAGTCACAATGCAGATTCCCAGGCCCTGCACAAAAAGAAATGAATCCAAGTCTCTATGGGATGACCTCAGATTTGCCTGTGGCAGGATGGACAGCCCGGGTCTCAGCTTCCTGGAAAGAACATTAGTATTTCTCTGCTGCCGTTCTGTCCAGACACAGGGGCCACTGAGGCGTGGCCACGGCAGTAGGCATGGTCCCAGAGCTACCATTTCTCCTTCGCACCTTGACTCTGAAAATTATTATTATTATTAAACATTTATTGATTTCAGAGAGGAAGGGAGAGGGAGAGAGATAGAAACATCAATGATGAGAATCATTGATTGGCTGCCTCCTGCACGCCCCCTACTGGGGGTTGAGCCCACAACCCAGGCATGTGCCCTTGGCCAGAATCGGGAATTGAACCCATGACCTCCTGGTTCATAGGTCAACACTCAACCACTGAGCCATGCCGGCCTGGCTGGAAAAAAAAATGATTTTTGATTGGCTTTAATCCTTCCAGTCTCGTGTTTATTGCTAAGCAATTGTTGTACAAGAGACACGCCTCCTGTTGATGGACTGACCTCTGGGGTGGCGCTAATGAAAAGCTTTGCCATGCATGCACAGGAAGGACCATTTCTCCTCAGAGGTTATCATCTCTGTCTCCCCACCCGCCCTCCCAGCCCGAGCAGCCAGGGGGAAGCAGATGGCCTGTGTGAATCATCGCAGATTACATTAGCTGACACGGCTGCATTGCAGAGTCTAGTACTTCAACTCTGAACATCTTCTCAACAAGACTGATCGCCCTTAACTAGATTTCCTGCCTAGGTGAGACCGATTTCTCTCATGAGGAGAGACATTTTGATGGATAGCCTCGCATTAAAATGCAGAGCTAACGACTCATTAATGAATTCCTGCTGTAAACAAATATACCGCCAAGGGATCTCTGATCATCGTCAACCTTGAACATAGATGAAGTTATTAAAAATATAATAACGTCTAACATGTGCAGGGAACATCCTCACTTTCCGAGGGAGCCCCCAGCTCTGTTACCTTTGGGATTACAGGCAGGTCCCCGCACATTTCTGAATGCTCCATCCCAGACCTGAAAAGGGGGCAGCCATATCTGTGGGACACATCTCAGCCATGGTTACAGGAACATGTGACCCCCCTCAATGCCGTGCCTGGGACACTGCTGGTCCCCAGGAAAGAGTACCATTGCCATCACGCCCTTGCTACCCAGCGTGTGGTGTAGGGCGAGCAGCATCCACTCCACCTGGGGGCTACTTATAAATGCAGAACCCCAGCTCCACTCCTCACTGGGGCCTAGGAATCTGCATTTCATAACAGTCCACAGACAATCCCATACACATTAAAATTTACTAAATGAGGCTCTACAATGCTGCCAGGTTAAGATTGTTAGTCAGTTAGGCATCAGGTTTTTGCTACGTGCTACCATGTGCTGTGAAGGTGCTGAGGATATAGCCCTCAACAAAACAGAACAGTCCTTATCTTCACAAAGGGTCTAGCCAGAAGACCTTGACCCTTGGCCCAGTGCTGGCCAGCATTCCATTGATAACCTTGATGCTTGCCAGGAGAGGTCATCAGCCCATTCTTATCCTCAGAACAGCAATAAATGCAGTAACAAAGCAAAAAAAAAAAAAGTCCAGTTAGACCGAACTGAACGTTCTAACCACATGGCAGTCGGCACTTTGCTGGGAAGCCTCCCTCTGTCTCTCGTGCTTAGCGATCCTCATCGACAGTTCAAGGACCTTCCTGAGGTTTTGTAATTTCCTGACAAAAACAAATAGGACGATTCCGCTGGTACAGGACCTCCCTCGCCTTCTCCATGTGAAGTCCATGCACACTGCACTGGGGAGGACAGACGGACGCGGTGGGAGGGAGAGTGGAGGCAGAGGGACCGGTGCCGGGATCCACCCTGGGATCAGCCGATGCAGCACCTCACATTTAACATCCAGGCGCCCAGTGTCTGCCTGAAAGAGCCGGAAGTTTATCTAGTTTCCAGGAACTGTATCGAGAACTTGACTTATGCCCCAAGTTCCGCTACTGCAAAGGGAATTTTGACCTTGAAAGCTGAGCATTTTTCAGAGCAGGCAGAGGGACCATCGCTCCTAGACCCGTCTCTGTGGGGAACTCCCCGCACCCGGCGGCTCACCGCCTGGCAATCTGGTCTACCCCGTGGGGGTGCATGTGCCCTTCCAGGAAAAGGCCAGAATTTACAACCGGATAGAACTGTGTGCCTGTCCCGACTCAGACCCAGAGTAACTGCAACCTCGAGCACATGGAATAGCCACACAGCTTTTGTTTCCTTTTGAGCAACGTGGCAATAATGGCAAGCGGGGCTCATGTAAGGATGGAGGCACCTTGCAACAGAGTAGGGACTCAGCAATGGAATAGGGACATCCCCTCCCCACCACCCGCCACGGTCACCTGTGCGCATGAAGCACCTGCTACCATCTCCCAGGGTTTATGAGACCTGGAGAACAAATGTTATTCTCTTTCTTTATTTTTTTAATGTATTTCTTTCATTATTGATTTCAGAGAGGAAGAGATGGAGAGAGAAAGATAGACACATCAATGACGAGAGAGAATCTCTGATTGATCGGCTGCCTCCTGCACGCCCCCACTGGGGATTGAGCCCGAAACACGGGCATGTGCCCTGACCGGGAATCAAACTGTGACCTCCTGGTTCCTAGGTCGACACTCAACTACTGAGCCACACCAGCCAGGCTATTCTCTTTCCATGTCCAACTCAGCTCCATCACTAATCACACCTGTGGACCACACCTGTGGACCACGCTGAGTTCCTTAGGGAAGCTGTGGTAGAAATGCATCTATCACTGTGGTCTCCTTTCATGAGAAATGAAGACCCACTTATCAAACCTGCAGTCTTCACAGTCCCACGAAAATCTCTCCTTTCTGTGCTGCATTTGAACTGTGGCATCATCGATAGCCTCTTTTTTTAATGTGAAATTCACCATTTCACACCCCGAGACAGAGCAAATCTCAGTTGAGGGCCTGGCCCCTGAGGGTGGGCACAAGAGTGATCTGCTCTCCACTGGGACACCCCGCCGGCCCTGAAAGATGGTTGTTATCTCCAGAGGCTCTCTGTCTCTCGCTGACTCACCACCCCCCCACTGGCCATGAGCCACACAGAGGCAGCGATTTCCCCCCTTTGGGAAAGGGCAGCTGAGCGGGCAAGGGCCTTATCCTCGTCTGCGCCACACCTCCCACAGAGGAAGGAAAGTGCCGCTGGGCTGACAAGGCCATTTCCACACTGACCGCTGGAACACACTGCTCGCTACCCTCCGCTTCCATGGCAATGCCTCTGGAGCACACCCGTGTCTCAGATCCTGCCATGTACCTACAAAAACAACCAGTGACCTCATGGTGCAGACCAGCATGTGGATTTCCCTTCTTAAATACCTGAGAGTGTTACTGGCCATTAAAGAGCCACACGTGGTCTATGAATCTCCTCCCAGGACGTCTATTGGCCTTCTGAACAGCAGGTCATTAGCCGAGTCTCTCTGACTTCCCAGGTAAAGAAAATACATCATGTGACACATCCCAAGAGGTCATTCATGATCGGTCATGAAGAACAAAGAGGGCCTGGCAGGTGTGGCTCAGTGGTTGAGCCTTGACCTATGAACCAGGAGGTCACAGTTTGATTCCCAGTCAGGGCACATGCCTGGGTTGCGGGCTAGATCACCAGTGGGGGGCGTACAGGAAGCAGCCGGTCAATGATTCTCTCTCATCATTGATGTTTCTCTCTCTCTCCCTCACCCTTCTTCTCTCTCTAAATATCAATTTAAAAAAAAAACATTTTTAAAAAAAGAGAGGGGGAGAAACTAAGAGGGCACAGGTCCCTGCCCTTGAGTTTTCTGGGGGCTGAAGAGGGAAGAACTGGAGGAACCTTAGCTATGCCTACGCCCCTCTCTGGATGTCAGGAAGTGAGCACCCGGGCCACTCCGGGGCAGCAGATTCCAGGCTTTTCTCCTGGGAGGCTCTCTAAGGATGTGAGTTTCCCTCAGACGTTCTCACAGACGAGGCTACTACCGTGTAGGGTTCACATACTGTTGCCTCGAGCAACAGACACTCCTGGCCTGTCACCCCTGGTGAAGAACGGCTGTATTGCTTTTCATCACTCGGGTTGCGATGTTGAGATCATCAGCATGTTGTACGTAATCATATTTCCGACACCCTGTAGGATTTTTGATGATGACGGGTTGCCACAGGCAGGCAGGTGTGGAAATGGCAGCAGTGAAAAGCGACGTTAAGACACGTGTGCTCCCCCTCCTGCCTCTGCGATGCTGCCCCACTGGCCACTGGGAAACGAGATGGACTGGAATGGGTGCCGAATATTCCAGAGCTCATCTGGCCCCACCACAACCACATCCACTCGCACACGTGTTCCTCCCGAGTTAGGAAGACAACAACCACACAGTGGGGAGATCATCTCTGTTCAGAAAGTTCCCCCAACACGAGATAACGTCTCATGGGCAGCCCGAGTGGTGAGCCCGGCTCGGGAGGCAGCGGGCAGCTCTGGCGACAGTCCCTGCTCTAACCCTCTGCTGTGTGTGTGCCCTGCAGTCATAAGGAAGTGGCAGAAGAGAGGCGGGCAGCCCTGGCAGCTCCTCGAACCCGTCGATGGATTCCACCCCAATGAGGTGAGCCGTCACACCATGGTTGTTGACAACTACCTGTTAGCTTATTTTTTAATATAATTATGCATTCCACACATGGGTTAGATAGAAGAGTCAATAAAAGTAAAGGGAAAACCAGAGGAAGGGAAAACAAGGTGGAAATGATACCCGGCCTCTTGACGTAATGTCTACAGTTCACACTCATGTAAGGTGTGGGGGAAGTTCTGAGAGAGGCCTATAACCTCGCTCTGTGCTTTCCAGGGGTCAGTGCAGAGAGGGGCAGAGTCGTGGCCTCCATAACATAACACAGGTCAGGTACACACACAGATCCCAAGGATTCCTGAAAGCGAGACCTGTGAGAAATCTCTTCTGTGGATCTTTCTAGAAAGAACACTGTGAGAGGAAAGCAAAGGGAGCAGGAGGGCAGGACTCTGTCCCTCTCTGCCCCCACCCCGTCTATCATCCTGGCTTCAACCCAGGAAGCTCCATGTTTATCTGTCCCTCATCTGGACTGACTCATGATGCTTCTTTTTTTAAAAACTAGGGGCCCGGTGTACGAATTCAGCCCGATTGGGTTGGGGGGGGGGTGCCAATCAGGGGCGGGCCAGCTGCGGGGAGGGGCTGCAGCCTACGTGGGGGAGGGGCTGTGGTCAGTTGGTCAGCCGGCCCCACCCCCTGGTCAAACTCCTGGTTGAACTCCCAGTGGGTTGAGGGGACAATTTGCATATTAGCCTTTTATTATATAGGATAAGGATAAAAGAAGTAGTAGGGAAGGTGCTCTGCCACTTTCAAAATTTTGAAAGCTGAAAGTCCTCCACCACACTAGCCTTTCTGACTCAGCCTAGGTGAGGATGGGGTGGCAGTGACCAGGGTCCAACCTGAGAAGTGCTTTCGGTGTCCTCTCCTGTGGCCTTGGCCTTGATGGTCAGCCAGGCCATGGCGCAGGCTGGCCGTCCCTCAGGAGTGTGAGTGGAGCATAGCTCATCTTGCCCAGGCTCTGGGATGAACCCACAGCAGGGCTAACAGAAAAAGGGGAGTGCTCCTCCATCCACAGATGCGTGCACAGTGGAGTCCCACAAGTGCTGGGTAGATTTACAGTGAGTAATCAATGCCCATCTCACTAATAACCAAAAATAAATAAATCCAAAGCGTCTCAGAACATCTAACATTCCTGTGGATCTTGTGATCCAAGAGAACTTTGGGCCCTGACTGGTTTGGCTCAGTGGATAGAGCGTCGGCCTGCGGACTGAAAGGTCCCAGGTTCGATTCCGGAAAGTTTTGGAATAATGTGGAGACCTTCTGTCCGGCAATATTTAGGTAGTAGTGCTTGTCATTCTTTGTGCATCATAGCATTGTACCTTCTACTCTTCTGATTTGATAGAGAGAAGGGATATGAAGAAATGGTCAGAGAGGGAGTTAGTTAAGAACAAACTAGCCCGGCCAGTGTGGCTCAGTGGCTGAGCATCGACCTATGAACCAGGAGGTCATGGTTCAATTCCTGCCTGATCAGGGCACATGCCCGGTTTGCGGGCTCTATCCCCAGTAGGGGGCATGCACAAGGCAGCTCATAAATGATTCTCATCATTGATGTTTCTATCTTTCTCTCCCTCTCCCTTCTTCTCTGAAATCAATACAAATATATTTTTTAAAAGAATCATTAAATTAAAAAGAGCAAACTAAATAGAAGAGGGTTGAAGACAGCTTTGTTTTATCCCTTGGGACGAATCTGTCTGATCCATTACAAAAGCCATGCTGTCCCTCGAACGTTAGGGCTCAAGGCCTGTCGCACGGGACCTTATCTTACACTCGGATGGCTTTGCCTGCAACCGATGATTGAAAACGGAGTCAAAGCTGAAACCCGGCGTGTGCCATCATCTTGTTAACCGGGAGATCTGCGCACATGCTGGTGGTGGGTGGGGAGCGGACACCAGCGGGCAGCCCCACTACGCCGGGCGCCCGTGGACAGCAGTGCCCGAAGCCTGCCTATCTATCGTGTATATTAAGCGGCACAGTCCAGATTGCAACTTGTCATCTAAAAATGTGCGAGTGCCGACCCGACATCCAACGCTGTGAGAATCCGAGAGCGAACCGGAAGCCGCCCCTGCCGCTTGGGGAGGTCCTAGTGTAGAGTGACAGGGTGACAAGGACGCAGATAATGACACGTGAAGTGGAAAATGCCTCTGCTGTGCACGCGCAGATGCTGTGGGGCATGGTGGGGGATGGGAGGCAGGGAGGGCCGTCGGAGGGACCCCGAACTAGGCAGGGAAGGACAGAGGGGAGGGGTGATCGCCGCGGCTTTGCTCGGCAGAGTCCTGGATGTGAACGAGAGCGTGGCACGTGGGAGGCGGTGAAAGAGCGTTGGTGCCGCTGGAACGCGGCCCCAGAGTTGGGGGGGAGGAACAGGAGAAGCATCCAGGGCCCAGGCCACCTAAGTTCTGGATGGGCTTTGGCCGTCCTCCTGTGGGGAACTGAGAGCCACTGAAGGTTTTAAGCAAGAAAGATACCTGGCCCTACCAGGTCTGGCTCAGTGGATAGAGTGTCGGCCTGCGGGCCAAGGGTTCCTGGGTTCAATTCTGGTCAAGGGCACATATCTTGGTTGCAGGCTCCTCCCCAGCCTGTGCCCTGGTCGGGGCGTGGACAGGAGGCAACCAATCGATGTGTTTGAGAGAGAGAGAGACTGAACAAAGGTAGTGGAGGGGAAGGAATGGTTTGCATTGGAGAGACGCAGACAGCTCCATCAACAGGGCACCGTCCCTCCTTGGATGTGCGGGTAGAGGGGAGAGATGCTAAGCAGGCACTTCCTGGGAAGTTGGAAGGATGATCCGTTGCCACTGAGGCAAAGAGCACAGGGATGCAGGTGCGCTGGGGAGGAGTGTGGCACGTGATGGGCTTACGGAGCCCCAGGAAGTGCACGCGGGATGCCCTTTCTGCAGGTAACACACAGCGCTGAGCTCAGGGAAAGACACAGAAGCGAGCGGGAGCCTTGAAGAGGAGCCTCCGGAACCCCCTGCTCCCTCCCTCCGGCAGAGGCGGTGCTCATGAATCCACTAGACCACAGGCAGCTATGGGCGTCCACATTTTTCCACCTTTTTTAAAACATATTTTTATTGATTTCAGAGAGGAAGGGAGAGAGAAGGAGAAACATCAATAATGAAAGAGAATAACTGATCGACTGCCTCCTGCACGCCCCCTTACTAGGGATCAAGCCTACAACCCAGGCATGTGCCCTTGACTGGAATCGAACCCAGGACCCTTCAGTCTGCAGGCCGACGCTCTATCCACTGAGCCAAACCAGCCAGGGCTCCGTCGTGAAAGAGCCAAGCGAACACGTTTGGCCTCAGGACCCCCTCCTACAGCATGGACATCATGCAATCCAAGGAGCTCACTCCGACCTTTCCAAGTGCCCCTCACCCGCTCCTGTGCCTCAGAGCAAACAGGGGCTGGGAAGGAC
>NW_005359881.1:814368-816199 GCF_000412655.1 Myotis brandtii
AGGCTTTATTTGACATCGTGCATTTGCTTGGAGGATCAGGTGCTCTCCTAGGGAAGACCCGCCATCGTGTGGCTGAAAAAGGGGTCCTCCCGGAAGTCACCTCACAGCGTAATCGGATCATAAATTCCTGCGGGAGGTCCCGTGGGCGGCCACCGGCATATAACTTCCTAGTGACAGGTCTGCCTTTCCCGTCAGCAAGCCCCATCCAAGCCCTGTCCGCCGTTTCTGTGCACATGTTAACGCGCCTTTGATAGCAGTGCAACCACCCTCAAGAGAGCACATGATCTTAACTGCCCTGTAATCCGTCCCCACCTGCTCTCTCCCACCCTCGTGTAACCCTCCTTACTTCCCTCCTTAATCCCAAACGCATAAAAGCAACTGCAGAGCTGCCGTTCCCTGGAGCATCTGAGAGCTTGCTCCTGGCAAGTGTCGTCAGCTTGACACAAATAAAATCTTACACAGAATTCTCGACAGGTTTGGACGTTTCTTACATCCAAAATAAGGACAAACATGGTCGAGCAAGGAAACGTGGCTCAATTTAAGTTCTTATCAGAGGGAGGGAAGTCCTGGAGGCCGCCTGGAGGCGTCACCAAGGGCCCAAGCAGACACTGCACCAGGCCCCTCCCTCCCATGACTCACGCCTCAGTCCTGGAGGCAGCGGGCTCCCAGTAAAACCTGAAAGTCACCAAAACCTCCTCTCAGACAAGGGGTGTCGGGTCGCCTGCTCTATCACCGCTCCTATGAGAAGGTCAAGGAGGAGCCTCCGCGGGGAAGTCACCTCACAGCGTAATCGGATCATAAATTTCTGAGGGAGGTCCCGTGGGCGGCCACCAGGCATTAACTTCCTAGTGAAAGGTCTGCCTTTCCCGTCAGCAAGCCCCGTCCAAGCCCTGTCCGCCTTTCTGTGCACATGTTAACGCACCTTTGATAGCAGTGCACCACCCTCGAGAGAGCACATGATCTTAACTGCCCTGTAATCCATCCCCACCTGCTCTCTCCCACCCTCGTGTAAGCCTCCTTACTTCCCTCCTTAATCCCAAACGCATAAAAGCAACTGCAGAGCTGTGGTTCCCTGGACCATCTGAGAGCTTGTTCCTGGCAAGTGTCGTCAGCTCGACACAAATAAAATCTCATACAGAATTCTCCACAGGTTTGGACGTTTCTTACATCCAAAATAAGGACAAATGTGGTCGAGCAAGGAAACGTGGCTATCAGAGGGAGGGAAGTCCTGGAGGCCACCTGGAGGCGTCACCAAGGGCCCAAGCAGACACTGCACCAGGCCCTTCCCTCCCATGACTCACGCCTGCGTCCTGGAGGCAGCGGGCTCCCAGTAAAACCTGAAAGCGCTGTTTCGCCTAAACCTCCTCTCAGACAAGGGGTGTCGGGTCCCTGCTCTGTCACCGCTCCTATGAGAAGGTCAAGGAGGAGCCTCCGCAATGGACCAAGGACCACCCCGTGGCCTGGCACCAGGAGGGTTTCCGAGCAGCAGCAGGCAGACGGGGGTGGCGATGCCCCCAGACGCACCCAGACGGCACGGGTGCCTGCAGACACGCCAGTGACCGTCAGATGAGGACACACCGGACCAAGGGCCACTCGAGCTGGAAATGGCAGTCACGTCTGACACAGGCAGCACCGCCCAGTGCAGCCACCTGGGCCCTGCGGCCGGGCCCCGCAGGGTCAACTACCAAGGAAGAGACCCAAAGGGCCTCGCTCAGCTGACCAGACGGTCCCACTGAACCAGCACCCCTCCGTTCCGCACGTCCTGGGGCCAAAGTTCATCCCGTGCCGTGTGCGGCCGGGTTAGGGAGCCGGCGGCCGCGAGCCCCTCCTG
>NW_005359881.1:819536-827535 GCF_000412655.1 Myotis brandtii
CGGGCTTTATTGTGACATCGTGCATTTGCTTGGAGAACCAGGCGCTCTCCTAGGAAGACCCGCCATCGTGTGGCTGAAAAAGGGGTCCTCGGGGAAGTCACCTCACAGCGTAATCGGATCATAAATTTCTGAGGGAGGTCCCGTGGGCGGCCACCAGGCATTAACTTCCTAGTGAAAGGTCTGCCTTTCCCGTCAGCAAGCCCCGTCCAAGCCCTGTCCGCCTTTCTGTGCACATGTTAACGCACCTTTGATAGCAGTGCACCACCCTCGAGAGAGCACATGATCTTAACTGCCCTGTAATCCGTCCCCACCTGCTCTCTCCCACCCTCGTGTAACCCTCCTTACTTCCCTCCTTAATCCCAAACGCATAAAAGCAACTGCAGAGCTGCCGTTCCCTGGAGCATCTGAGAGCTTGCTCCTGGCAAGTGTCGTCAGCTTGACACAAATAAAATCTTACACAGAATTCTCGACAGGTTTGGACGTTTCTTACATCCAAAATAAGGACAAACATGGTCGAGCAAGGAAACGTGGCTCAATTTAAGTTCTTATCAGAGGGAGGGAAGTCCTGGAGGCCGCCTGGAGGCGTCACCAAGGGCCCAAGCAGACACTGCACCAGGCCCTTCCCTCCCATGACTCACGCCTGCGTCCTGGAGGCAGCGGGCTCCCAGTAAAACCTGAAAGCGCTGTTTCGCCTAAACCTCCTCTCAGACAAGGGGTGTCGGGTCCCTGCTCTGTCACCGCTCCTATGAGAAGGTCAAGGAGGAGCCTCCGCAATGGACCAAGGACCACCCCGTGGCCTGGCACCAGGAGGGTTTCCGAGCAGCAGTAGGCAGACGGGGGTGGCGGTGCCCCCAGACGCACCCAGACGGCATGGGTGCCTGCAGACACGCCAGTGACCGTCAGATGAGGACACACCGGACCAAGGGCCACTCGAGCTGGAAATGGCAGTCACGTCTGACACAGGCAGCACCGCCCAGTGCAGCCACCTGGGCCCTGCGGCCGGGCCCCGCAGGGTCAACTACCAAGGAAGAGACCCAAAGGGCCTCGCTCAGCTGACCAGACGGTCCCACTGAACCAGCACCCCTCCGTTCCGCACGTCCTGGGGCCAAAGTTCATCCCGTGCCGTGTGCGGCCGGGTTAGGGAGCCGGCGGCCGCGAGCCCCTCCTGAGCAGCTGTCTCCCCACCAGGAAGCTGTCTCCATCCGGCCCGGGGGACAGGTGGAGGGAGCGGGTGGCCAACGTCTCCGTGGAAGAGTAAGCCAGCTCATACCCACCTGATGGAATGCAGCGCATTGAATAAACAGTGACCCGATCTACCTTCAGTGACAGAAACGTGCTTGTGATGCGAACAAAGCACACAGCAGCAGGTGAGAGGCCTGGGGATGACCGCTCAACTCTGCGCATTTGTCCACATGCACGGCACTGCTTGCCGGAGAGCCCGTTTACTGCGTGTACATTACACCTCAAACGGAGATCATACAATCGTCTTTACAGAGGGATCCAGCCGGGCCCCGCAAGGGTCAACTACCAAGGAAGAGACCCAATGGGCCTTGCTCAGCTGACCAGAAGGTCCCACTGAACCAGAACCCCTCCGTTCCGCACGTCCTGGGGCCAAAGTTCATCCCGTGCCGTGTGCGGCCGGGTTAGGGAGCCGGCGGCCGCGAGCCCCTCCTGAGCAGCTGTCTCCCCACCAGGAAGCTGTCTCCATCCGGCCCGGGGGACAGGTGGAGGGAGCGGGTGGCCAACGTCTCCGTGGAAGAGTAAGCCAGCTCATACCCACCTGATGGAATGCAGCGCATTGAATAAACAGTGACCCGATCTACCTTCAGTGACAGAAACGTGCTTGTGATGCGAACAAAGCACACAGCAGGTGAGAGGCCTGGGGATGACCGCTCAACTCTGCGCATTTGTCCACATGCACGGCACTGCTTGCCGGAGAGCCCGTTTACTGCGTGTACATTACACCTCAAACGGAGATCATACAATCGTCTTTACAGAGGGATCCCATGCGTGTGTGTGTGTGTGTGTGCGCGTGCGTGTGCACACATCAGAAAGGCTCCACGCCCAATGGCAATAGTGTCTGAATCTATTGTGATTGCAGATGACTTATTTTTCTCTTCTTGCTTCAGTGTTTTAAGTTTTCCTCAGATGACTAGGTATTGCATCACTATTGTCAAGTCTGAATAAGGAAGCCCAAACGCTACTTGCGCTGGAGGAACGGCTCATTGGATAAGGAGAGGAAGGAGGGCAGCCCTCCCCACGCCCTGTGCCCGAATGGTGGGAGCTACAGGCGGAGGCTGGTGCTAAGACCCCCCAGGAGGTGCTCAGCAGTGGTTCTGAAGTGAAGGACTGAGTACAGTGGGTCTTCTCAGCACAGACCTCTCGTCTAGTAATACAGTGCCACTCTCATTGGAGACGCATGTAACAGCAGCGCACACGCATGAATATTCTAATCTCCACGAGAGGGACCGCCCACTAATTGCTTTCAGACCAAGCAGCGACCACATGCTCAAATCTGGGCTCCGTCACTTTAACGTCTCCTGCTCCTCACCCCGTCTCCTTCCTGTTAATGTAGACGGGGAGGTAGATGACCCTGGAGGCGTGGCGCCACGTAACCGTTAGGAAGACAGCTGACGCACATCAGGTCGACAGGCAATAAAGAAAAGAACAGGCAGTGACCTCCGGCAGACCTGGCGGCGGCCCCTGTGCTGAGAAACCGCAGGAAAAACAGCCATCGGCCAGTCCTCCGTCTTCAAAGACACTGATGCTCCATTGAGCTGATCCCCTTCCCGGAATGCTGCCGGCTACACAGTCAGCCTGTGTGTGTGTGTGTGTGTGCGCGCGCGCGCGCGTAGTGTATGTCATGTGTATGGGAGGGTATGTGGTGTGTGTATGTGTGTGTGGTATATATGTGTGATGTTTGTGTGCATGTGATACATGTCATGTGGGGGGTATATGTGGTACATGTGTGTATGTGATGTGTGTGGTGTATGTAGTACATGTGGTATGTGTGGGTGTATGTCATGTGGGGGCATGTGGTATATGTAGTGCATGTTGTGTGTGTGATGTGTGTAGTGTATGTGGTATGTGGCATGTGTGGTGTGTGTATGTAATGTGTGTGGTGCATGTGGCATGTGTGGTGTGTGTGTGTAATGTGTGTGGTGTGTGTAGTGCATGTGGTATGTGGCATGTGTGGTGTGTGTGTGTGTGGTGTGTGTGGGAAAAAACAGCCTGTGTGTGTGTGTGTGTGTGCGCGCGCGCGCGCGTAGTGTATGTCATGTGTATGGGAGGGTATGTGGTATATGTGGTGTGTGTATGTGTGTGTGGTATATATGTGTGGTGTTTGTGTGCATGTGATACATGGCATGTGGGAGTGTATGTGGTACATGTATGTGTGGTGTATGTAGTGCATGTGGTATGTGGTGTGGGGGGTGTATGTCATGTGGGGGCATGTGGTATATGCAGTGCATGTTGTGTGTGTGCTGTGTGTAGTGTGCGTGGTATGTGGTATGTGTGGTGTGTGTAATGTGTGTGTTGTATGTGGTATGTGGCATGTGTGGTGTGTGTGTGTGGTGTGTGTGATGTGTAGTGTATGTGGTGTGTGGTGTGTGTAGTGTATGTGGGGGGGGGTGTGTGGGGGGGAGGGGGGTGTTGGACACCGCATTGATCTGACCAAGATCACAGAGCGGGTGGCTGGGATTTGGGGGCCTCCTCCGCAGGCTCAGGAACACATTAATACCCTGGGGAGATCTAATGCAGCGACTCAGTTCTCGTTTTTCCTAACAATTGCTAAGCTCTGTAACACAGTTTAGACAGAGAGGTCTTCAGATCATTTTCTCTGACCCCTGCCCCCGCCTTTGCAAATGAGAGAAGCTGCCAGCACCGCGCAGGCAGCTGGCGGCTCTGGCTCTCCCGTTGGAATGGTGGGGCCCTGCCCTCGGGGGACATGTCCGTGTGCTTCCGCCCAAAGTCGGGACAACCCGGAGCTTCCTTCCCGAACAGCGTGCTCGCCTCCGAGACCTCGGCAACCACATCCCTGCCCTCCGGCAGGAAACGCCGGTGCGGACCCAGCCACCAGGGCGCAGGCTGGCTGCTGGGCTGCCGCAGGCACGAGGTGTGATCCGCGGGAGAGGCTGCTCGTCAGAGGCTCGCTAAGGAGGAGCCAGCGGCCCGGACACCAGATGGATCCTGCTGGCATCGCGAACAGAGAGCACCCTGATGGGCAGCGGGGCACGGAGACAGGCCCCCCCGGCCTCCAGCCCCACACTCGCAGGACCCCACCGCTTCTGCACCTGTCCGGCCTCACGGCCCAGCACCATCGTCCCCACGCCAGGCCCGCCCACCTCTGCGCCTGTGCACGTGCTGTCCTCCACCATCGCACCGCTCCCCACGGGATCCCCCTGGGGAACCCCTCCTTGAGAATTCAGCTCTGCCATCGCCCTCTTCACAGAGGCCCTGTCCCTCCCCCTGGCCCCTACCCCAGCAGAGTCTGCACCTCTTCCCCTTCCGGGCGAGGGCATCCCCCTCCCGTGGCTTCGCCGGTGCCCGTTTGCACAGTGGGTTTTCTCACTAGACTGGGAGCTCCTTAAGGAAAGGATCCGATGGGCTCAGCTCCAAACCCAAGCTCTAGGCCCGCAGTGTTGCCTGTCCATGGAGAAATGGACAAATGGCTTCTGAGGAAGTGTGTTTGTTTTCTTTTTTGTCTTTATTGATTTCAGAGAGGAAGGGAGAGGGAGAGAGAGATAGAAACATCAATGATGAGAGAGAATCATTGATTGGCTGCTTCCTGCGTGTCCCCCACTGGGGATCAAGCCCACAACCCAGGCATGTGCCCTTGAACGGAATCAAACCTGGGACCCTTCAGTCCGCAGGCTGACACTCTATCCACTGAGCCACACCAGCCAGGGTCTGTCTGTTTTCTATTACTAAATCACAAATCAGCACAAGTTCAGCAGCGAAACAATATCCATCTCTTATCTCACAGTCGCTGTGAGTGAGGAGGCTAAAGTCCAGGTGTGTCCCCCGGGCCACGTGCTCATCCAGAGACCCAACCGGGGCAGAGCTGCTTTCAGATTCATATGGGTTGTGGGCAGAATTCATTTCCCTGCGAGGTAGGACTGAGGACCAGCTCCGGCTGGATGTCAGCAGGAGGCACCCTCCACCCCCTGCCAGGTGGCTTCCTGCTTCACCAGGGCCACAAGGAGGGTCGCCGGTGGCAGAGTGGCTTTACATAATGTTCCGTCCTCACTGGAGTGAGAACCAAGCGCTAGGTCCCACCCTCTCCAGGGAAGGGATCATACAAAGGATGATGGTGGCAATCACGGACCATCCAGAGCGTGTCCCCACATGAGAAGAGAGGGGGTCTTGCCGGTGAAGTCTTTACTGGGTTGTCATTTCTGTTTTGCTTCTCCTCACAGGTGGCATTGCTGCTGCTGGCAGACAACTTGTGGGACAAGGTGCGGCTGCAATGGCCCCAGGTCCTGGGGAAGGAGAATCCGTTCAACGCCCAGATTGAACAGGTGTTTGGAGACCAAGGGGGACACTGAGTCCCCCGGGGACATGGGCTCCTGGGGGGCTTAGGGAAACGGAAACTTGGGTAAACTCATCCGGCGCGCAGTTCCAGGGCTGCTGTGCCACAGACTCACAGGCCTCTCCCAACAGCCCCTTTGCAGTGCTTTTCTCTCCTCAAGGAGCGCATCGGAACGACAGTGTGACTCTGAGCTGCTGGGTTCAGGTCCCCGCCCACTGGCCCTCGTACAACATTCAATAAAAAGCTTTGGGCCCAGCCAGTGTGGCCCGTGAACCAGGAGGTCACAGTTCAATTCCCGGTCAGGGCACAGGCCCGGATTGCGGGCTCCATCCCCAGTAGGGGACGTGCAGGAGGCAGCCAGCGATGGGTGTTTCTCTCTCACAGATGTTTCTATCTCTCTATCCCTCTCCCTTCCTCTCTCTCTAAAATCGAGAAAAACATATTTTTTAAATTTTTTTAATTAAAAAGAAAAAGAGAGCTTTGGGTGCCATTCCCAGCAAGAGAGCATCTGCGCCCTTGAATGGCTAATTGTGGTGAAAAACAAGTAAGAATGCCAGCACATTGGCAGCTTACCCGGGTCGTAGTGCGCCAGGGGACTGACCCTCTCGTTGGTTATGACCGTAGGACACAAAACACAATGGCCTTTTTCCCTGCCTTTGTCAGAAATGTTTTCCTGTCACATTGCGTTTGTCGCAGGTACAGTGGATTCTTACTACTCAGGGCAGTCCTTGTTCTACGGTGTAGAATCTACACAGTCGCCTGCACACTCCATTAGCAAGTGCTGAGCCTCTGCTTCCAGGTTGACCTAGAATCACAGGTGACATCTTTGCCAGCCTTGGGTCACAGCAAGGTCACCAGGCGATCAATGCACAGCCTTGTTTTGTGGGTGCTGCTATTGAAACACACCTTATGCAGTGCACAGCCGATAGATTAACCCTGAACTCAGGGCCAACGGCAGGGTGACGCACATGAGAGAACCCTGTCCGCTCACCTGTCTTCTCCCGGAGGCGCCCACCGCCGACCGGCACTTAGAAACTCGGGCGGCCCTTTGGCGTTGCCCCTGGATGACACCGTCACCGCGAAATCACCAACAAAAAGCATAAAAGTGCCCACAACGCGGCAGTAAATCTGCCGGGAAAAGGACACTTGTCCGTAAAAGGCAGCGCTCTGCCTCCTTCCACCTCAACGGGGACATGCGGGTCAGGGGACTGAACACGTTTGCCACTCAGATGACAAGAGTGCCCGGGTGCTGACATGGGGTGACGGGTAAGTTCACCGATACAGAACTCGCCAATAGTGGGGTTGCCTGTGTCTTGAGATATCATTTGTGGCCACAGGACTGTGAAACAGCTGTCGGTATTAGAGCCCGTACAAAAGAGGCACATGTATGAACATGTGCCCGGGCTTACATACAAGTATTTCAAAATCCTCGAACCAATGGGATATTTGGTTTCATCACAACGGGTTTCTTCGTAATCCTGTTTTATTTTTGTAGTTAAACTGTCCAGCCTGCCAGGGGTACCTGACGCAGGAAGGCCACATGGGCGGGGTGGGGGCTTGGAGAGGAACTCGGGCTGGTCGTGGGGAAGACAGCCGAGTCCCTGCTTCCCGGAGAGTCCCGGGGGGAAGTTCTGCTGAGAGACGTCTGTCCCGCTCACCGTCAGCCCGACGTCTCTGACTGGGGCCTCCTCTTCCCTCGATGGCTGTTAGCAGCCCTGGACCGTGTGCTCTGTGGACCCGCCTGGGGCAACGAAGGTTAGAGAATTGGCCTTGGGCACACCCAGTGGCAGGGTCAAGAGAGGAGCTGCCGGGCACATGGAGACTGGACTCCCCCTCCTCGTCCTGTGTGTGAGCCGGGGTCTCCGGAATCCTGGTTCCAACACGGCTTTCCTGGTGGGACCGCCTGGCAAAGGCAGCACCTGGCCTGGGCTGGTCGCATGTGGGTTCGCCGATCTGTGGTTTCCTGGCGAACTCGCAGCAACATGCTACTAGCCTGGGTTTCTCATCAGGTCTGAGCGCAGGCTCCATGCTTGCCCGGCAGGATAACATCCTCTCATCTGACGTGGCCGAGGCTCCAGCACAAACAGTCCCACAGACAAGGGCTCTTTTAATCTGCTCCTTTGCTGGGTGACGGGGTGGGAGGGCGGCTTTGGGAGCCTGCTCCTGGGTCACTTCCTAAAACCGCATTATCAGGACCTAATGGCCTCTACACGCCCGCAGCCTGTGGGTGGGCGGATTCGCAGAGATGTGAAGAGCACACAATGGGGCGTGCAAGGATCTGGTGGGGGGCGTTGTGCTCCTGGCTGGCCACTTTGTTCATAGTCAATTGCGGGGAGCATTTCCAGGAACCCTTGCCGCCTCAGAGCTCTGCAAATGGAGCTCACGGTTCACAAAGCTCAATCATTAAACGCACAGAGGGGCAGGGGGGCGCCCCCAGGGCGGGAGGGTGCCCCCAGGGCGGGAGGGTGC
>NW_005359881.1:827963-828997 GCF_000412655.1 Myotis brandtii
GGGAGAGGCGCCCCCAGGGTGAGAGGAGGCACCCAGGGCGGGAGAGGCACCCAGGGAGGGAGGAGGCTCCCAAGGTGGGAGGGTGCCCCTAGGGCTTGCCTGCAGCCCGAAGTCAATGTGGCTTCAGACCTGCAGGTCCTGGTCTCACCGAGGACTGCGCCCCCCCTCGGAGAGGCACCTTAGCGCAGGCTCCGCAGAGCCGCAGGCGCTGATGTTCTGAATCTACAGTGACCTCCACGCTGAAGTTCTGCAAATGTCAGCTGGAGCCCAGACACGGAGGGAGGCTGCTCGGGGGCAGCGGGATTGGAGGGAGTAAGTGGCGACTCCACACACACCACTTCCTGGGAGAACAGCTCTGCCTGCTGCCTCCTGGCGCTGGGGACCCGTGGGGGCCCAGGTGGCGGGAATTCCACGCAGCAGCAGGCTCCCCGGCCGGCTCTGGGACTTTGTCAAGCTTCTGCTCCAGGTGACTGTCTCTCTAAGGTGGGAGCCATCACACCTGTGTCCCAGCATCACTGTGAGGTTAATGGTGCTCAGAGAGGCTGGACATAGATTATGGCACTTAACTCTTACGACTCCCTGAGGCCGGTCGGCCCTGAGTATCTGCTGTCCCGGAAAGGGAACGAGGGCTGAGAGCGACCGGGTGACCTGCTGGAGGCACAGCTGACGTGCAAGGAATCAGGAATTCGAAGCCGGGCTGTCTGGCACCAGGCGCCATGCTGCTAGCCACGAGGCCACCGCCTTTATGAAGTAAGATCATGTTTGCACAACACGGCGAGTGCCAAGCCACGCCTGCTCTCACGCCTCGCTCCCCACATGGCTGGAGTCCGCGTTGTCTGCACAATAAGACCAGGCCCCTCATAAAACTAAACATACTCTTACCATGGGATCGCACAATCCCTCTCCTGGGTATTTACCCAGAAGAGCTGAAAACCTGTGTCCACACAAGAGCCTGCACAGGGCCCTGACCGGTTTGGCTCAGTGGATAGAGCGTCGGCCTGCGGACTGAAAGGTCCCAGGTTCGATTCCGGTCA
>NW_005359881.1:829071-858492 GCF_000412655.1 Myotis brandtii
GACCCTTTCACAGGGGTCGCCTAAGACCATCGGAAAACACATATATAATTACATATTGTTTTTGTGATTAATCACTATGCTTTAATTATGTTCAATTTGTAACAATGAAAATACATCCTGCATATCAGATATTTACATTACGATTCATAACAGTAGCAAAATTACAGTTATGAAGTAGCAACGAAAATAATTTTATGGTTGGGGGTCACCACAACATGAGGAACTGTATGAAAGGGTCGCGGCATTAGAAAGGTTGAGAACCACTGCTCTATCCCTCTCCCTTCCTCTCTGCAAAAAATCAATAAAATATATATTTTTTTAAAAAAGAAGCCCGCACAGCGATGTTTACAGCATCTTTGTAATCGCCCAAACGTGGAAGCAACCAAGATGCTGTCGAGATGTCCATCCACAGGAGAACAGGTAAACACATGAAATGCTACTTGGCAATTATATACAAGACACTTCCGCCACACACAAGAGTGGGTCTCAGAATTATGTTCAATAAAAGCAGTTCGCACAAAAGAGCATAGACTGTATAATTATATGTAATTTTACAACAAGTAAAACTAATCTATGATGAAAAAAACTTTTTAAGTGTTTGCCTGGAGGGCAGGAACCTGGGGAGGACTGTGAAAGAACTTTCTGGAGTGATGGAGCTATCCTGATAAAGGCTTGACTTACACAGGTGTGCGCACTTATGAACATTCATGGAAGGACCCTGGCTGGTGTGGCTCAATGGGTTGGGCGGCATCCCATGCACCCGAAGGTGGCTGGTTCGATTCCCGGTCAGGGCCCATGCCTGGGTTGCGGACACTTATGAAAATTCATGGAAGGACCCTGGCCGGTGTGGCTCAATGGGTTGGGCGGCAGCCTATGCACCCAAAGGTGGCTGGTTCGATTCCTGGTCAGGGCCCATGCCTGGCTTGATTCCCAGTGGGGAGCGTGTAGGAAGCAGCTTGTCAATATCTTTTTCTCTCTCTCTTTCTCTTCCTCCCTCTCTCTAAAATCAATAAAAATTAAAAATAAAAACATTTAAAAATATATTTTTTAAAAAGCTGATGGAATGAAACACTTAAGATTTGTGCACTTCATTGTAAATTTTATGGACAGGTGGGCAGCTAGGTGTGTGAATGCATGAATGCACATTTAAAATATTTTTTTTAAAAGCTGATGGAACACTTAAGATTTGTGCACGTCATTGTAAATTTTACGGACAGGTGGGCAGCTAGGTGTGTGAATGCATGAATGCCTGTATCTGCGATTTATTTTTTTAAAAATAAGTTGGAGGGGGGCTGAGGAGGCGGGTGGAGTACCTTAAGCATGACATATACACGTAGGCACGCCTATGATGAATCATTTTCCTAGCAAATCTTGAAAGTCTATAAAAGGTCACTGGAAGAATCCAGTAAAATGTTTCACCGTGTCTTGTGGCTTGTAATCTTTTTACAGGCATATAAAAAGAGTTTTATGTCCATGCAATTGCTAAGCCACTGGTTTCATTACAAGAAAGAAACATCAGGGGGGGGAAAAAAAAAAAAAAACCTGTGAGCTCCTAAACTTTGGGGTACAAATAATATTACAATCTGGAAGAGGGAAAGACATAAAGGAAAAAGAGAAAATGGATAATAAAAGATCATTAGGATGCGAAATAGGCACCTGGCTCATGAATTACCTTGAAAGCACAATTTTAAAATATAATTATCTCAATTCATTCCCTCCTGAGGAAATGTACATGTAAAGCCAGTGGTTTCTCCCTGGCCCACTGACAACCTTAAGCCAAGTGGCTTCTGGTGTCCCCATTCGAAGAGGCACAATCCCTTTGTGGGAGGCCAGGCTGGAGAAAAATTTGCAAAGGAAGGGAGAGACATCAAGTAGATGTCGGGTCTTATTGCAGACAACATCAAGGCTGATTAGCTGTGCGGACCAAGCGCCCAACAGGAATCTCTCACCACTGGAAAGTCGGACATTCGGGGCGCTGGCTGCTCGCTCTTCAACCCCACCCCCTCTGCAGCCGGGCGAGGCCGCCTGTGAAGGTGCCAGGGAGGGCGTTACCGTCACAGTGGGAGAGTTCACTGTCATCTTATTCTTTCTCATGGACACCCCAAAAAACTCAAGAACAGTGCAGAAGATGGGCTTGGAAGTTAAAGTACTTTTGTTATTTTGGAATATTTAATAATCTGAGTATATGTGGGAAGCAACATAGCATCTTGCCTTTTAGAGTCAGGCCAAGGTTAGACTGTTGGCTCTGCCATGTGACCTCAGGAGTTACTTAACCAAGCTGACCCTCAGGTTCCCTATGTTCTTATATCCTTACATGTCTCCCTGGGTGTCTGTGAGAATTTTATGCAATTGCACAGGTGAAGCATCTAATACAGCTCCGCAATGCCTTATCCGCATCCCCCAAATCAAAAAATTCCAACAACCAAAGCCTTTTCCTAAATCATCTGTAGGCAAAACCTGACCTGAGGGCATTTAGTCTGCTTTTTAATCCACTTATGTGAGCATTTATGTTTCTCTGCAGAAATATTAATGTTTGATTATATGGAGTTGCCCTAGACCCTCCTGGAGTATTACATAATGTCCGGTATATGCACCCTCTTCACTTTGTAAATCCAAAACATTATGAATTTTCAAAACACACCTTGTCCGAAGAGTTTCAGATATGGGATTATGAACCCATATGACATCCTCACTCTAGTGTTAATTTATGAATTCCCTAGGCCCACTTCATTGCATATCAAGACTGCCTATGTATGGATTTCATTTATGTTAAAAGAGTTTATGTGGCCTGGCCAGTATGGCTCAATGGTTGAGCGTCCACCCATGAATCAAGAGGTCCCAGGTTTGATTCCTGGTCAGGGCACATGCCCGGGTTGCAGGCTCCATCCCCAGTAGGCGTGCAGGAGGTAGCAGATCAATGATTCTCTCTCACGATGTTTCTATCTCTCTAGTCCTTTCCCTTCCTCTCTCTCTAAAACCACAAAGATCTGAGTTGTAGAAGTTGGTGTTTGAAAGTTGTACAAATTAAAGTGAGTCCAGTTACAGGAAAATAAGTAGTTCTCCGTTCACTGCAGGCTGCTTAATTCTTGGGCCTAAGTTGTTCTGAAAGCTGTTACATGTTTATATTCATTTTTAACTACATAAAGAGATGAGTTAATAACAATAAAACCTTAATTAGGTTAAGAGCATACGTAACCAATTCTTTTCAATGTTTCCCAAATGCCAGTTGAGAGGATACCATTAGCATAACCTACCAGAGAAGTATTGGCACCATCTGGTGGTGAAACTGAAAACTGCATGTGTATATGCGCCCCCTCAGCTGTTAGAAATCAGTTCTCAAACTGAAAGAGGTTATTGACCCACAAAAACAGTGTTATTTCCTCAAGTGTTGACTTCATTCCAGACTTCTATAATCAACGCCGCAAAGTCACAATAGCAGACGGATACATTTGTCAAGTTTATGTTAAAAGAAACATAAATGAAAAAAAGAACAATTTTATAAGAATTAAATATATACATATGGTGTCCCCCCAAAATGTATACATACTTTGAATAATTAATTCCAACGAGTTAAATCTGGAAAAAAAAACCATCAAGAAGATCGCCTGGTGCAGAGTAAATGTTCAAACAATGCCAGCCAGCCAAAGGAGCTCTTTAGCAGTTTGCATGGTGATTCTTTGATTATTACGCACAGCGTGAAAGTTTTCTCCTAGTCTGTTGCTTGTTTATGGACATTTATCAGGCAGGAGTCTGTTTATGCAACCAACCCTGTCATTTTTTTTTCTTTTATGGATTTTATTGTAACCTGGCTGTTTATCTTAACATCTTACTGAACTGACCTCTCCCAGTTTCTGAGTTTGTGGTCAGAAGCTTAAGGTTCCTCTTTGGTCTCCTCAGAAATCACTCGTGTTCCTTCCATGGATGACAACCACAGCCACTGCTTTTTCATGTTTCCCCTAATGAACGCGTTCCTTTTGTCCATAAAATGTGGGGAGCCCTTTATCCACTCCAGTGGTTCCAACAATCCCCGCAGGCAGCGACACTGACATCATTCGCACAGTACTTTTCACTGGAATTTTTATCTTGATGTTCCACGATCCTTTATATGCCCTAAGATAGAATCATCTCTAAGGGGTATTGTTATGCTTTGTTCCTTTAAACTTACAACAAACATTATGTGTGGGATATTTTTTATGAACAAAAGATTCTAATGTCTATGGAATATGCATACTCTCTAGGAGAACACAAATGCTGGTAAAAGTGGGAGAATAAGAGAAGACATACTTTCCACGTTAACTTCCTTGTGCCTCTTGAAGTTTGTACTATGATGTTAAACGTAAGTCTATCCTATATAATAAAAGGGACCTTCTCGTCAATCCCACCAAACCTATTCCTGATGTGGCTGGTGGTGTCACTTCCACACTCAGCTCTGCTATGCACTTGGGGGTCATCCTGTCCTTCAAATGCACATCAAGTACCATATGGAAATGGCACCTACTCATTCAACAGCAACCCTACTCACCTCTCACCCACCCACTCATTCAACAGCAACCCTACTCACCTCTCACCCACCCACTCATTCAACAGCAACCCTACTCACCTCTCATCCCCCACTCATTCAACAGCCACCCTACTCACCTCTCACCCCCGACTCATTCAACAGCCACCCTACTCACCTCTCACCCCCGACTCATTCAACAGCCACCCTACTCACCTCTCACCCCCGACTCATTCAACAGCCACCCTACTCACCTCTCACCCCCGACTCATTCAACAGCCACCCTACTCACCTCTCACCCCCGACTCATTCAACAGCCACCCTACTCACCTCTCACCCCCGACTCATTCAACAGCCACCCTACTCACCTCTCACCCCCGACTCATTCAACAGCCACCCTACTCACCTCTCACCCCCGACTCATTCAACAGCCACCCTACTCACCTCTCACCCCCGACTCATTCAACAGCCACCCTACTCACCTCTCACCCCCGACTCATTCAACAGCCACCCTACTCACCTCTCACCCCCGACTCATTCAACAGCCACCCTACTCACCTCTCACCCCCGACTCATTCAACAGCCACCCTACTCACCTCTCACCCCCGACTCATTCAACAGCCACCCTACTCACCTCTCACCCCCGACTCATTCAACAGCCACCCTACTCACCTCTCACCCCCGACTCATTCAACAGCCACCCTACTCACCTCTCACCCCCGACTCATTCAACAGCCACCCTACTCACCTCTCACCCCCGACTCATTCAACAGCCACCCTACTCACCTCTCACCCCCGACTCATTCAACAGCCACCCTACTCACCTCTCACCCCCGACTCATTCAACAGCCACCCTACTCACCTCTCACCCCCGACTCATTCAACAGCCACCCTACTCACCTCTCACCCCCGACTCATTCAACAGCCACCCTACTCACCTCTCACCCCCGACTCATTCAACAGCCACCCTACTCACCTCTCACCCCCGACTCATTCAACAGCCACCCTACTCACCTCTCACCCACCCACTCATTCAACAGCAACCCTACTCACCTCTCACCCCCCACTCATTCAACAGCCACCCTACTCACCTCTCACCCCCCACTCATTCAACAGCAACCCTACTCACCTCTCACCCACCCACTCATTCAACAGCAACCCAAAGCACACACAGTGAGTCCAGCCCTGGACACGGTTGAAAAGATGAAAAGATACTGTCAATAAAATACCCTCACAAAGCTCCATAGCCTGGGGTTCAGAGCAGCCACACCACACGTTTAAACAGGATTTCTTTAAAAACGGATTCCTTAAGCCATTTGCAAGTATTTATTTAGGTAAGAGATCATAAAACACATTTTATAATACACATAAGAAAAAACACATTCAAATGAATAAAAGATAAAATGACAGGAGGTGACAGAATTTAGTGTTTATAAATGAGAACATCAATAACTTTAACAATTTAGAGAAGAAACTTAAAGTGTACTTAAAAGTTTGAGACCATGCTTTACAATATTTTATAACACAAAAATAAAGTGTTAGGCTTTTAAAGAAATACATTACTTAATAGTTTTTCAACAGATTTCATAACGGATTTCTAGACACTGTCATATATGACATGAAAAGTAAAGTCAAGAGCTTTGGCAAGCCAAGTATTAGTCCACAGCAGCTTGTGAAGTTTTCTTTCTTATATAAAAATTCAATTTACATTTGTTCTTGTTACAGGAACAGAAAAAAACTAACATGCCAAGTATATCTGAGGAGTCTGTTAGCTATAAAGCAAAAATAATTACTTCTGAAAGCTACATTTTAGGAAAATGTGTACCAGGCAGCATCTTCAGAAACAGCAAATGTAAACCATGTGATTATTAAGTCTTCTAAATAAACATCTTACCCCCAAATCTCACACAATATCCCCTAAGTCCGCATCTCCTGTTCGGAGAAGCCTCAGCTTAAATGTCCATTTGCTCTTTGAGAAAGCCCTTGCCTCCATTACTAAAAATGTTCCGTAAAGTCCCTAAGAAATGTCTTCAGTGCGACAGTAACAAGATATATCCAATAGAGGCCCACAACCCACAGGAAGACGTATGAGGCTAAAGAGTGACTCTAACTCCCAAAGACCCCTCTGTGCTGAGAGACCCACAGCTCCAACAAGACAACTTACAATTTCTTACTTAAAAACAAACATTTTCTCGTGAATAACTGAGTAATCAGGTTTCTAGGAAATGAGGCTTTTAGATTAAGATTTAGCAAAATCAACTATAATAAATTTCCTCCAGGCAATTTATGAATGACAAATCAGTTGAAGTTTTACATATGAAAGAAATAAATACTGCATAATATGTAGTGAATATTGGCACATACCCTTTTGTTTTTAAAGCATAAAATGCCATCAGCATATCTGCCGCTCGTAAGATACACGTATGACAGAGCTCAAAGCCACCGCTGGGCGGCGCGGGA
The DNA here is from genome assembly GCF_000412655.1 of Myotis brandtii. Classification (NCBI taxonomy): domain Eukaryota; kingdom Metazoa; phylum Chordata; class Mammalia; order Chiroptera; family Vespertilionidae; genus Myotis; species Myotis brandtii. The sequence continues at coordinate 836,030 of NW_005359881.1, forward strand.
ACTGCCCGCTCAGGGCTTCCCGAGAGGCTTGTAGCAGGCGTCAGGCTGCCAGAGGCGAATGTCCACAAGGACTTGATTGAGCTTCTGCATCCAGAGGTCCCGCTCCTCCTTGGTGTCTGCGGACAGCCAGTGCCTGCGGGAGCAAACCAGCAGCTGCTCAGAGCTCCTCCGCCCCTTCCACATCGCCCCGCACCCTTACGTGGGGGGAAAGCCTCAACGAACCGGTAAAATGAGTTCCTCTGCACCCTCTGTAAATGGATGCTAATTGAGAGCCCCATAGGGAGATGCTTCAAGTACAATTTTTAAAATGAGAAACATTTAATTTAGATAAAAGGCCCTGTGTAGAAATAGTTAAGTGAGACAAAGGAGAATGCAGAACGATAAAATGTTTATATTTTAACAAAATGTATGATCCAAACAGTTTTGAGAAGCCACCAAGAAGTGAGAGCCCTCCAGTCTCAAATGCGTGAGTAACGAAGGGTCTGCTCAAATCACAATCCTATCTAATAAAAGGCTAATATGCAAATCGACTGAACAGCGGAATGACTGGTTGCTATGATGCGCACTGACCACCAGGGGGCAGACGCTCAATGCAGGAGCTGCCCCCTGGTAGTCAGTGTGCTCCCACAAGGGGGAGCGCCACTTAGCCAGAAGCCAGGCTCAGGGCTGGCGAGCACAGCAGCAGTGGTGGGAGCCTCTCCTGCCTCCGCAGCAGCAGCGCTAAGGACCTCTCGGGGGATGTCCGACTGCCGGCTTAGGCCCGTTCCCTGTGGGGAGCAGGCCTAAGCCGGCAGGCGGACATTGCCTGAGGGGTCCCGGACTGCAAGAGGCGCAGACCAGGCTGAGGGATCCCTCCCCCGACCCAGTGCACAAATGTCGTACACTAGGCCTCTAGTGATGTTATAATGAGAAAAACAAAGAAAGTACAGTCGTGGGAGTCACATGGGATCTGGCTATTTCTACTGCAGGAGAAGGTCAAGGAGAAGGTCAGGAAGAAGTCTGGGAGGGCTTGTTAGTAGGTAAAGGTAAGACTATATGAAAAAGGGTTAACATAGGCTGCTGTGGTCAGGAACCACTTGGGTACTGAATTTTGGCTGGTTCCCCCACTGACTATGGCCCTGGACAAACGACCGTAAACCAACTGTGCCCCCCGTCCTGTCCTGTCCTGTCTTATGCTGCAGAGAAGCCCCCAAAGGAAAGGAGGGGAGGAGTTCCACTGAGTTAATCTGAGGTAATCTAGACACCAAGAATCTCCAGGGAACAGATCCCCTCCCTGAGCCATTTTTAAGTTCCACATCAGAAACCCCTGGAGCAGCTCCATCCACCCCTGTCTGCAATGCCCAGCTATAGCCTCATTAATAGACTGTGTCAAACTCGAACTTTTGTCCCTAATCACAACGGTATATGTTGAAGTTGGCTTTAGGCTTCTCTTGGGCATCCAAGCAAAAGAATCTTAGACTCTTAACAATAAGCTTTTGCACCTTATACCTAAGGTTTGGCCTATCAGAAAGTGACTCCCAATAGTTCATTCTGTTCACTTCCAACCAGAACTTGGCAGAGCAGAATGGCTGCTTTTGTAAGTCACCTAATTCATAAGGGCACTTTGGAATGGAAAGGAAGGGGTGTGTAAAGGCTCTTCAAATAATATTTGGCTTCCCCATTATACATGAACTCTTCAAACTTAACCCAAAGTATATCAGCTAACTGCCCTGAAAATGGCTACACTGTGAGAACACTGAAAGCATGATTAGCTAAGATATAACCTGAACTAGATTTGTGCACCAGTGGGGTCCCTCGGCCTGGCCTACACCCTCTGGCAATCCAGGACCCCTCGGGGGATGTCAGAGAGCCAGTTTAGGCCCGATATCCACAGGCCAGCCTGAGGGACCCCACCGGTCCACAACTGGGGTCAGGGAGGGACCGTGGGAGGGCTCCAGGGCATGTCCAGCCTATCTAGCCCAGATCCAATGGGCCGGACCTCAGCAGCAAACTAACCTACCGGTCAGAGCGTCTCCCCACTGGTGGTCAGTGTGTGTTATAGCAACTGGTCGAATGGTCAGACACTTAGCATATTAGGCTTTTATTATATATAGTATGGTAAGCTTTTCTTCACTAGACTAATTTAGTTATTAGATTGTTCACTTACTATGTGTGTTTTGTGTTCTTATTAAGCCTGTACCCCCCTAAAGACAGGGATGACCCTGATATTCCTTACACTGTAAGAGCATATGGGCAGTTAGTTCCTGTGTTGGCAGAACTATCTGCAGCCCAATACTTACTTGGTGACACAGAGTGTGTCCCTGCACTGGCTGACAAGCGTCTCTCGGTCATCTTCTCTTTGTGGTCGGACAGTAATTAATTCAAAAGTGTTGCATCTTGTGCAAAATTCTGTTGGCTGGTTCTATCTGACAACTGGTACAATTGGCCAGATTTATCCTTCCTATGGGATTCTTTAAAAATAAAATTTTTTAAAAAGGATTAGCAGAAGGTAAACAAGACCATTTAAGTCAGCATTATGCAGTATTTAAGTTTTTATAAATTGAAAAAGCCACATGGCTATAATAATACTAAAGTAAATTTAATATTTTTTTTACTAAAAATTTCAATTAAAAATATTATAAAACATTTAGGAAGAAAGACAAATATATGCCTTAAAGTATTTTAAGAGTGGTCAAATCACAGGGAATGAATAAAATATAAAATTTCTGCGCATGCGTGCACACACACACACACACCACACACACATTTTGCAACAAGCACGTTTTCGATGGCCTAGTAAACAGGCTCCCAGGGGAGCGGGTGGTGAAGGCCTGAGGGAGCACTTAGTGAAACAGCATGTCAAGGGGCCTTCCCACCGACCTGCACCCTCAGCCTTACCTTCCGTTTCTCGTCATCGGGGTAAGTCCAGTAGGAGATACAGTTTCCAGACAGAATACACCATCTTCGATGCCACGCACCAAACCCACTCACATCTTCAAATATGGTCTGGAAAAGTCAGGGAGATCTTGGCTTAATCACTTGGGGACCAGTTAAATGTTAATCCCACTGGCTCAATGTCACAGTATGTTGGAATATGTCCTGCTTCCATCCTGTCTCATCCTCAGTGGTGAGAATCACTGGCTGCTCACACCCAGACATGTGCCCAGATTTTCAGTAGCATCAACAGGCATCAGCACTTAGAACCTCTGCGTATTAACCCCTCTACCTAATATCAGACTTTCTAAAAGCATGGTATCCCTGACCAAACTCTCCTTAAATAAGAGAAAAGTACTTCAAGTGTTGGAGAGTAAAGTGATTTGAGAATGTCATGCCTTATATATTGAAAAAAACAATTAGACTTAATGCAAAAGACTGGCATTTAATTTCTATTTGATACAACAAAACAGGACTGGAAAAGAGGCAAACAGGCAACTAGTAACACGGGGGCTTTTCCATGGAAGAGCTTCTACTCACACAGTGTAAGTAGGAGCTGCTTCCCCCACACCCACTGTTTCTTAGCCGTAATGGAGCCCTAATGTATGCAAGTCCTTCCTATTAATTTAAGAAAAGAATCCATTTAGACACTATTATATTAAGAAACAGAGCAAGGCGAAAACGCCCCAGCGCCCTAGTCAGGGGTGGGCAGGCTTTCTCTGTGAAGGGCAGAGAGTAGAGACTTGGATTGTGTGGCTCCTTCATGACCATTCATCTGGCCGCTGCTGCAGTGCAAAGCGCCCACAGACAACATGGAGACCAATGAGCCTGAGTTCTAATGGAACTTTATGAAAACAAACAGGGGGCATCTCTGCTGGCCCTAATGTAGGTAATCCAAAGGTATCTTTGTGATTTCAAAATGCACTAAGAATTCTCCACCTTAAAGTGGTTCAACGAAGCCCTACACCAAACAACAGTGGGAGAGAGAGCCTCCTCCATCCACAAATTTATGTAATTTTACCAAAAGGTGGCTTGAGTTAGCAGTGCAATCTCTGGCCCTGGAGGGAAATTACTCTGTGTGAAGAAATGTCTCCATGATAGAATAAAACCTCACATTTATTAGCTTAATTAATTAGCTCACACTCATTAGCTGACTCCAACCATATGCTCTCTTACTCCACCTTTATTTCTTTTCCCCAGTTTACCCTCTCTCCTCCCCAAGGCCTGGTTTCTCTAGGCAACACCTGCACACAGCCACCCAAGGGAATAAGACAAGAATCTTATTTCAGCCTCATGGACAGAGCTAGCACGACTGACTCACTAGCGCCCTCCTGTGTTTCTGCTCACCTTTCACATCATAAAGGTAATGGGGACATTAGACGGAGAAGAATAACAGTTGTCACTATGCTCTACTCTAATCAGAGAGGAATGACAAGGGGACAGCTTCTCCTTTTATAGCTGAGAAAACTAAGGGCCAAGGAAAGCCAATGACAACACCATCACAACGCAGACCACAGACCAGGGACCTTCTAGACATCCAGAGTGTTCGTCCCTTGCTGCTCATCAGTCTAGACCCATGGTCGGCAAACTGCGGCTCACGAGCCACATGCGGCTCTTTGGCCCCTTGAGTGCGGTTCTTCCTAAGCCTTAGGAGTACCCTAATTAAGTTAATAAGAATGTACCTACCTATATAGTTTAAGTTTAAAAAATTTGGCTCTCAAAAGAAATTTCAATCTGTTGACTAATGAGTTTGCCGACCACTGGAGACGGAGCTGGAGGAGCACCATAGAACCACTTATCAAGGCTCTTTGGATGGTCATTACTTTCCTTCTAGCTGTCAGGAAGGGAAACTGAACACCTCAAATTTCAAGTAACTTATTTTTTTAAAATATATTTTTATTGATTTCAGAGAGTAAGGGAGAGGGAAAGAGATAGAAACATCAATGATGAGAGAGAATCATTGGTCGTCTGCCTCCTGCACGCCCCCCACTGGGGATCAAGCCCACAACCCGGGCATGTGCCCTGACCTGGCATGTACTGTGACCTCCTGATTCATAGGTCGATGCTCAACCACTGAGCCACAGAGGTAATTAAAATGCATTGATTAGACAGGGACAGAAGTTATCTGGGAGAGTGCAGAGCCCTTTCTGTGAGGATAAGCCTGAGGAGAGGTAACAAACTAGTTAAGAGCTCAGGCATTATATGTAAATGAACTAGCTGCTGGGTCCATCCGTCACCGTTAGTAGGAGACTGGATAACGGTGTCTCTAATACAATATGGAAATATTTACATTAAAAGGTCAGTAAGTAAACACTGCCTTCAACCCAGGGATTTAGAGACAGGCTTTTCCAAGACTATCTAGTGCCACCTGCTGGATGTGCACGAGAGAAAAGCTAGCAGGGAAGCCAGGTTTACCATCCACTTGGCCACGTGGGCTTGCCGGGCAACCCGGCTCCTCTTACTGCACCTTTCACAGCCACTGCGAATGCTTTGTCTCATTCGGGTTCTTGCTTCACAGAGGAAACTGAAGCTACTGGACTTTCCCTACTTCTGGCACCACACCCACCTTCATCCACATATTCTTCACACATACGTTTCTCCTCTGATAACTGAAAAAATATAATTCTGTACAAAATCAGTCCTGTGACCGTGTACTGTGGTTTGGGTCTGATTTCATCTCACTCTCATGATCTTATTTATCCCAGGAATTCTTCCTGAACTGCCTCAATCTCCAACCCTATTAAAAGCTACCCATTGTATCTGAAGACTCAAGTTGAGCCTAATAAGATGTCAACGAAATCCTTCTTTTATCCTAAAGATCCTGTCAAGTACCACATACTTCTCACCCACCTGCAGCCAAACTCTGTTTCAAGGAGCTGCTCGCACTCCCATTCCTCACGTACACTCCCTTACCGCCAGTTTATTAACGTGCACGCACTCTGTGCTTTTGACCTTGATAGCATTGTATCGTATTTACTGTCCACTTGTCCTTCTACCAGCTAAACTAAAAGTTCCTGAGCAGAGGAACTTTTGTGGCCTAGTACATTCCCACACCAGCACAGTCACTGGCATGTAATGGACATGCAGGGAATCTTTACTCAACCAATTTACCACTGAATCACACAGGCTTTCTTACCTACGAGAAATCCAAGTCTAACCTTCACAAAACAGAAAAAAAGAAAATACATATAAATTACTTACTAGAAAACCTTTTTCTTCAACACTTGAATTCACTTGACATTTTATTTTTAAATAAATATGACCTTCCAAAGGAGATAAAAAGGGCACCTGCGAAGAAAGACAGTAAATTATTTGCAAAACACTTTCAAACTGGCATTTTTCTTGATAAGAGTTTCATCATGAACAGAGAATATTGTGCCTTGAAAACACACTATTTTCTAAAGCGGGAATATAAACTAAGTGGCCAAAAAGCCACTGGTTCCTCAGCAACAAGTGCTTTTGAAGAATAAGCACATTCAAATTAGAGCTGGTAAAAACAAAACCCTTAACATGATCAAGAAAACACAGATATAAGGAGAGAATACAAGTGCTTGTCCATTCTCCATCAATATATTCAATAGGAGACTGGATAAACCAACTGGTACAGTAATACAACAAAATATTACTCAGAAGTAAATAACAGTGAACTACAGATTTAAAAAGTTGATCCTCAAATTCATATGAAATTGCAAGAGGTCCCAAACAAGCAAAACAATCTTAAAAGAAAAACAAAGCTGGAAGAACCATACTTCCCAATTGCAAAACTTAATCCAAAGCTACCATAACCACAACAGTGTGGTATTGGCATAAGAATAGACGTATAGACAAGAACAGAACTGAAAGTTCAGAAATAAACCCATACATCTTATAGCCAATTGATTTTCAATAGGGTACCAAAACCATTCAATAAAGAAAGAGCAATCTTTTCACAAATGGGGTTGTGAAACTGGATATCCACATGCAAAAGAATGAAGCTGGATCCCTACCTCAAAAATTAACTCAAAATGAATCAATGACCTACGTATGAGAGCTACAAATAAAATCTTAAGTCTTAGAAAAAAACATAAAGGTAAATATTAAATAATCATGAATTTGGAAACATTCTCAGATATGAGATCAAATGCAGGAGCAACAACAGAAAAAAAAACACAGAGAAATTAGGCTTCATCAAAATTCAAAACTTTCCAGTATGTAGATTCCTCAAAAAATTAAAGATAGAAATAACATATAATCGAACAATCCCACTTCTGGAAATTTATCCAAAAGAATTGAAATCGGGTCCTGAAAGGGATATTTGCACTCCCAGGTTCATTGTAGCATCTTCATAATACCCTAGAGGTGAAACAACCTAAATGTCCATCAACAGATGAACGGATACTGGAAATGTGATGCAGTCTTCTCCTTCCTCTCCATTTCTGAGTATAAAAACTAATCTGAAGTTTGTCTTTTAGGCTTTAAAACTCCTCTGTGCATCTTTTCTTATGTGTCCTAACCCACAGCCCTACATAGCAGATTCATGAGGTTGACCATTGTGTCTTTTTATTGGCTGTTCCCATATCCTACTGTCAAATCATACCCAGGCATTCAATAAATGTTTGCTAAAAGAACACTGTTTGGGCAAATAAATACCCAGAGTTCTTTACTGAAAAAAATAAAAAATAAATATGGTATATAGATACAATGGAAATATTATTTAGCCATAAAAAAGGAAATTCTGTCAGATGCTATAATATGGATGAGCCTTGAGTACATTATGCTAAGTGAAATAAGCCAGTCACAGAAGGACAAATACTTCTGGTTCCACGTATATACCTGGAAGTATATACCACGTATATACCATGTATATACCTGAAGTAGCCAAGCTCATAGACGCAGAAAGTAGACTAGGTATTGCAGGGACAATTTAAAAAACAAAACAAGCCATAAGCCAGATTTAACCTGTAGGCTAAAAGTTTGCCTGGTGTTGTGGTAGACTAAGCCCTACTATATTGGTATTGCATTAAATATAAATGGGCTAAACACCCCAATGAAAAGACAAAAGATTGTCACACCAAATAACAAAATATGACCATAAAATACGTTTATACACAAATTTGACATATATAGTCACAGATGTATTGAGAATAAAGGAAGGAAAAAGATATAACATACAAACACTAATCATGAGAAAGCTGTTATAGCTATTAATTGCAGATAAAATAGACTTTAAGATTATCAGAGATAAAGTGAATAATTCATCAAGATGATATAATAACCTTAAATGTTCACGGACCTAATAATGTAGCTTTAAAATACAGGAAACATAAATTGACAAAACAAGAATTAAGTGCCTAAATTGAGACTATGTTGTTCTTACTGATTGGAATTTGGGGGGACTGATTTTTTTCCAAATAAAATCATGCTTTTATCTAGCATGGAAAACATTCACACAATAGAGTATACAGATGTCATATATAAAGTTGTATACCTGAAATCTATGTTATTAACCAATGTTACCCCAATAAATTTACTAAAAAATTTTTAAAGTAAACATTCACATAAATATTTGTAAATGTATCATTCTTATCAACATATTACTAGTTAGACATTTCATGTCAAAAGTATCTTAAATTATAAAAGCTGCTTAAGTATATGTAAGAATTTTAAAAGATTTAGAATTTAAAGATTATAACAAACATGAGAAATTCAATTGGAGAGGTTGAGTCATTAGAGTAAAATGGTTAACATACATATATTTATTGATACTGACTTCTGGTCAAGAAAGAATGATGTTAATGTCTGTCATTCCTGCTGTCCAGTGAAAAAGAATGATCTCCTAGTTGGAATAATCTTAGTTCAGTCTAAATAATTTTTTTAAATAAGAGAATGGAAGGGAAGGGGAGAGACAGAGAGAGAAACATCAATGTGAGAGAGACAAGGGATCAAGCCTGCAACCGAGGTATGTGCCCTTGATTAGAATCGAGCCTGGGACCCTTCAGTCTGTGGGCTAACACTCTAACCACTGAGCCAAACCAACTAGGGCACAGTCTAAATTTTAAAGTTTTAATTGTAAGGTTAGTTTCCAACAATTTAATCTTCTCTTGGCCAAAAAGTATAGATTTCAACAGATTAATTCCATTAGACAAACCTCAAAGTTTCTGGATTTAAAAGGGAACCATAATGTACAATCAAAACACCACCTATCTCATTATTTTATTTGTTATAAATTCCCTTGCCTTTTTCTTTTCCATATAGTCAGTTTTAAGTTCCTTAGCCTCTCAATGCTAAAAAAGAGAATTCCATTGTTTTGCAGAATGCTGCTGGTAAAAAGAATCTCAGAAAGATAAAAAGAAAATGGTCCCTCTAACTCCACAACTGTGAAGTACACAATGTTCTTGATTAGAAGCTTGCTCTGAAAAAGTGAACTGAGAATATTCACAAAAGAGTCGATGTTACTACCCCGTTGAGTTTGGAGAGATGAAAATGTATGAGCCTATTCTGTTTTCTTTTGAACAAAAGGGTATTTTAAGAACACTGTTAAGAACTGTAAAATGAACCTATAACCAGGACAACTGTGTAATCTTTACACACTGGGATATTTCTGAGAGAGAAAGGGATACCATTAATCATTACACCAGGCCAAAGGCATAAACCAGAACACCTCTGTGCACACCAGAACCCTAACCACTCTTCCTGTGACCTCAAAATTCTACAATGCTAATTGGTTGCCCTAAAGCCATTTAAATTGACATCCCTGTGTCCTGGAAAGCAGAAATATCTATGAGGTTTCTTTAAGTCAGAAGATGAGCTGTGGGATGTCCGTCTCTCTTTATCCAAAACATGTAATAAAACCTGAGTATTTTTTTAAAACAACAAAAAATCTATGACTATTTTGGAATGGTTATTCAAAGAAAAGAAAGTCCTTGAGAATCTGTGACTCATTGAGATTCATAATTTGAATTCCAGGATGTCAGACTTTACATCAGGTATCTGTAACCTCAAATAAGAAGGTAATCTCCTGTTAGTGGTGCCCTAAATCTCTAGAGCAAACATTCTGGATTAACCTCAAAGGTCATTCTATTCTGAAGGGATCTCAGGGATAGCTGTTGCATTACTGGTCAAAGCACCAGTAAAATAGGCCAACACTCCCTTGTACCGATAGTATCTGGTAAGATATGGGACACTTGTTTACTCTCTCAAAGTTAATTAAATAGAATAATTATATGAGTATAAAAGGTCTTCCATTTTCCCCACCAATTTAAAGAACACCTAAACATAACTATTTTAAATATTCTTTTATATCAACTACAAACAATTGGAACAACTATTTGCTTTCTCCTGGCACTCACAAAAGTACATTTGGGACAAACCTGACATCAAAATTGTGTTGTATATGAAAGAGACTTTAGAGTACTAGAGACAACCAATTAAATAAAATGATTTTGCACTCAATCACATGGTTGCCTATTTAAGTTATAAATTCAAAAGAATTAAGAGAACAGAAATATTTTGTGACATTTTGAATTAAAATGTCAGACAAAAAAATTTCAAAAAGCAAACATTCTATATTTAACGTGTTACTGAAATCCCTCCATTTTTAGAGATTAATGAAATCGCTTACACATGTAGAAATTGGCTTTGTTACAGACAACAGCGAGTAAGGAATACAGTTCACAGAATCCCAGTTCTTACGTTTAATCTGCAAATCTAGTTCTAACAATAAATAAAATAAACTAATACTGTCCAGCATTTTATAAATTAACATTTCTAAATATTCACAAATTGCTTGCAATTGAACTTCAAAAGGATATTAAAAATCTTTTTAAAAATCTAAAATATATGCTTATTCTTAGTATAATTTTAATGTTAAATTCATTTTAATTTAAAAATTAAAAACAAAATATCATCTACATGGCAATATGCCTATAGCCAATTGTGACCAAATAAGTTTTCTACTGAAAGCATCACCAATAGCTCTTTCAATATATGGGAGGTAAACAATCTTGAATAAATTTAATTTGTTATTTTAGTACCCAGAAAATCAATATTGAAGTGACTACAGAATCTGAACAAATTAAAACATGAAAAAAGAAATAGGAGGAAAGCCAACACCAAATATGCATGAAGAAAACAGAGAGCAAAGTAAAGATGCCCAACTGCAAGAGACTAAAGAAAGAATGTATATAATGTCCTTAATTATTCAAAATAACCAAGAAGGCAGAAGAGTGGTTAGTGAAACAAATACATATAGGCCAAAACTTAAGGTTTGATTTTTTTAGCTTGTTAGTTTCAAGCAAAGAAAAAATTGCAACCTTTTCCTGGAACAAATAGCCCAGTAGCTCTCGCTCTTTTACATCATAATTTATCTAAAACAAACAAAATAAAAGACAAAGAGAAAAAAAAATCCAGGATCACTCAATTTGTTAAACTAGCTGAATTGCTAAGTAAAAAGGTACAGGAATCTTTTAAATTAACATGTTAAAAAATACACTTATGCATTAATAATAATCAAAATTTCAAATATAGTCTGTCAACTACAAGAAAGATTTCATGGAATTCTAAAGCTATGAGAAATGAAGTGCCTTTGCTCAATGTTAAAGAGGAAATTCCTAGCAGGGCCAACACTAACTAGGCCTCCTAATGTGTAATACTTCACCTCTACATTCTAACTACAAAAATCTCTTATAATATTTAAAAATTCCCCTGTGTTATGAAGCAGGGGTCAACCCAAGAATTAAAGTTTGCTTCTAGTTCTCATTCTTTAAAATGGTCTTGTTAGTTATTAGAAGTTTAATCATATCACAGTATGGTGAAAAGCACTCAGTGATATTACACAGATCTGAATGCTGATGCTTTAAACCTGGGGAGGAAAGTGTGGGAAGGAAACACTTTAGATTCATGGATACTTGTCTAAGAAATTAACCTAATTTTCCCTATCTTGTCAAAACTAAAACTACTATTCATTTCGAAATATGGGTTCCAATGGGCAAGTGACTATGTTTAAAACTATAAGCTTAACATCTAAGAGCAAAAAGTAATACTTCCAGTTAATAAAAATAGTCATGGGGCCCTAGCTGGTTAGGCTCAGTGGATAGAGTGTTGGCCTGCGGACTGAAGGGTCCCAGGTTCCATTCCAGTCAAGGCACATGCCTGGGTTGTGGGCTCGATCCCCAGTAGGGGGCGTGCAGGAGGCAGCCGATCAATGATTCTCTCTCATCATTGATGTTTCTCTCTCTCTCTCTCCCTCCCTCTCCCTCTCCCTCCCTCTCCCTTCCTCTCTGAAATAAATAAAGATATATTTAAAAAATAATAAAATAAAAATAGTCACAGGGATGTAATGTACAGCACAGGGAATATTGTAATATTGTAATAACTATGTATGGCTTCAGATGGGTACTGGACTTATCAGGAATCACTTCATTAGGTATATAAATGTCTAATTGCTATGTTATACACCTGAAACTAACATAATATTGTACATCAACTGTAATTGAAAAATAAATTTTTAAAAAAGTAATACTTCTTTAATCAGAACTGACATTTAGAATAAATCAGCATGAAGTACTTTCAGGATTTAACTGTTAAGATACAAGGGAGAAATGTTGCCAACATCAAAAAATATATCATGTAGGTACAAGAATGCCTCATTAAAATGTACAATTCTAAGAACATACATTTTCAGTCAAAGATTTTAATAGTTGAAAGTACTGGGGCATTTCCACTGACCTAATTTTTCTAAAAACAAACAAATAAATTCAGGTTACCTTGTCCAGAGCAAACTTAGTGTTTCCTACTGAAGACAAGAACAGCATGTAAGATCCAACAAGGATAAAGTTGCTGGTGCGCACAGCATGGAGACCGCCCGGGCTGGCCATCACTGGAGAGAAAGGGGCTGGGGCTTAGTTCGGAGTGACTTCCCTAAGTGTAAATCACTCCTCACCTCACCCCGACAGAATGCCATTAACCTGCCACAGAGAAAACTGCATTTTCCTCCATCTCCAAATAGGAAGGGAAAATATCAAACTTGCTAGTGACAGCAAACTGTTACGTATTTTATATTTAACTATAGTAGAGTTTAGGCACCTCTGAATATTTGGGACTGATAGGTTTTTAAAGATACCGAACCTCAAAATGTGCACATAAAATGCATGGGAATGAGAGAGAAGACTCCATTGCCATAGTCTAGGTGGCATACTTAGCAGCACAGATGATGCTGCACAGTGCTTCTTAGTTACTCTGTACCAAGAAGAGACCAAAAGCCCAAAGGAGGTGAGTGAAACCAGCTCAACCCTAATCCCTGCCTAAAGCCATTCTACAAGGTCCTACGGGTACCCCAGTTCCCACTGTGCTAGGAAGATGCTTTTCTGACAAGATTCAATGCCAGTCATGGTCAGCAAAGCTAACAGAGGTCAACTCCAGTGTTGGCAGCCATAGCAAATCTGCAAGGCAGCATAAGCCAGGGACGGGCATTGCTGCTGCTGTAAGGGTCACGTGACCGGCCTCCTGGACACTGCTGCCAGGGCCTGAGAGATGTGTGGCATCTGACAATGGCGACCGGACAGTAATCTCCCGTGGCACTAAACCACGTAGAAAATGCCTTTCCAAGGAGACTATGCTAAACACCCATAAACCGAGAGGGCTGCACATGCGATTATGCAATTGCGTGGTTCTCTTCCTTATTCTAGTGTTTCAAACAGTTCAAGATCCACTCACCTGAAGAATGAAGACTGCTTTTCTAAAAAAGGGTGTGAAGAAGAAACAAGTTATTTTCTTTATTAGATAAAAGATTTGAATATTAAATACAAAACTCTTTAACACTGCAAGAACATTTCAGAACACATTTTTTTTCTACATAATTATGAGATTTTCCCCCCCAGTAATATATTTTAAAGACTTCCAAACTGCTAAGGGTTTAGAAATATTTACAATCATATGTGTAACATGAAGATTTCACAAGGAGGCTCAATTTTTTAAAAATTCCACTTACTGTAGTTATAGATGTGAGAAGTCGCTTTGGAGTGATAGCCTAAAAGAAAACATATCAGAATATTTTCTATTAAACATTATGATTTAGAGTTTTAAAATAACCAATCTTAAGACACTCCCACATAGAAAATAATTCTTAAATATGAATATACTTGAGTCTTCTATTAAGGTATTAGCCATACTGTCACTCTTTCTCTGTTAATGCTAAATAAAATTCTTTTAAATGATGGCTTGAAAAAGAACAGAAGAGCAAAGAGCAGGAAGAATGAGAAGCCAGCTGGAGTCCTGTCCCCACACCTCTCCTAAGCCCTGGTGCAGAGGATGTAGAGACCAGACTCCAGGGAAGGCTGGGGAAGACAAAGGGGTAATACAAGTAAGCTGTCAAAGAACAGAGAGAACAGAATCATCAAGCCGAGTGCATGAGGAGCTATACTTAGGATTATAAGTTTATGTCAGTGTTCATACCTATGAAATGCAGTACCTGAAATCTGGGGCATAAAAATTGTCCAAAAACTTGATAATCATTAAAAATTATACATATGGAAACTGGTACAGTATCTATGGTTTCTGATTATTATAATTTGCTGGGTTTCTTTCATCCTCACCTTGGATTTGTATGCCTTTTTCTTCTTATCTGGCACTGAGGAATCTTTCTTTTGCACCTAATACACAAATCCAAAGCATAATTAGTTTAAATCTGTTATCTTTAAGACAACATACTAGTAGTTATTTTAGAGAGTTTTAACTGCTTACCAAGCTGTAAACTTCAATACTGATTTCAAAGTCATTGGACACATCTTCCCTGAAAACACAAAGCATTAAAACTATAACAAAAATACCAAGTTATGGCCCAGGATGATGCCACCATACTGTTAAAAGACTCAGAGCGAAAGAATTCACTGTGTTTCAACTAATGACAATAGCTATCAACCACTTAAGAATATAAAATTGGTAAGAGCAGTCAATTTTTTCAAATATTTTCTTCAATAGTTTACAACTCAAGATCTTCAATAATGGTAATTTTTTTCAAACTTAATTTTGACTTGTTTCAAAATAAGTCTGTGACACTAAATATGTTCTTTCACTGAGATTGAATATTAAGTATGTAATGAGATTTAAAACATACATAAAAATTATGATCAATATTTTTATATGCATATGCATATCTACACACATACACATTTTAAAATACTTCAAAATGTTAAATACCTATAGTCACGTGGAAGCAACATGCTACTCAATGGAAAGAAATGTCAGAAACAGAAGAGTTAAACCAACAAATTGGAAACTGAGTTATGTGTCCACATAAAAAGACTGACCATTCTGCACTTCACAGGCTATAAGCCCACCTGTGTGCTTAGGCTGTATTAACTACTGAAGGGACAGGTGAGCCGCCAACCGCCTGATGTACTCACAGAGTGTACGTGGTGGAGAACGTCAGGGCATCGCCATTCAGAGAAGTGGTAGTGCTTGCCAGCGGGGTGGCCACCATGTTCTCGGCTCCTGCCTTCAGTATGATCAGGAAGGAGTAAGTTGCTGCGTCTGCAGGAAGGAATCACATTACAGAATCAGATCAAGCAGAATCGGATTTAGGTAATGAGCATTCTGGAAGACCAGAGGAATAAAGGAATACTGCACTGACTTACATAAAATTCATTGAAAATTTTCTAAAATCAACTTTCCAGACACAAAGGTAAGTAAGACATAAGCAGATGATCATAATGCTAGAGTAAGCCTCATCACGGGCTCTCCCACTATGGGAATTACAATAAGTTCACACCTCTCAAATTCTGCTGGCTTCGCGTTTTACCTAGTGACCTCTAGTTCTTGAGCTAATAGTATACAACCCAATGGTATGTACCCGAGTATGCATCTGAGCATGTACTACTATATTTCAAAACTGAGATCAAAATACTATAATTGTGAAAGCTCCTCAGAGATAAATTCTAATGAAAACATGAACTATTTCTTCACTGTCATTAAATAACCACAGATTTCAAGGTACACATTAAATGACCAACAGATTTCTGCCCACAGCCCATCAAAACAGGACAACAGCAAGAATTAGAACTGAGGTCACCTCTTTCCTACCAAAATGCTCAAACCTTGAAAGGTCCCCACTCTTTACTTTCCCCGCACTTCAAATTCGCTTCTCACCTAGTCTAGGTCTCCATTCTCTCAAAGAGAATGTCTCACACAAAAATTTAAAGAAAAGTTTACTTATTCAATCTAGAGGGGCAGAGGGAATAAAAGTTCAATACAAGTATGTCCATTGCGGGGCTCTTCACTCTCCCAAATGCTATAAATTCAGAATTTATAGAACAAATTTCTATAACGGGATGAATTTCACATAGAATGAAGTAAGTAAAATGAGTCATTTTAGATGCCTTAAATACTTTCCACAATAAAATTAATGAAACTGATTGCTATGTCATGATAACTCATCTCAGGAAAATGATGTATGTTCAAAATTATGTTTAACTAACCTTACTTTCAGTTAGAGCTTTGTCTGTTACTGTGTGGAACAGTGAGCTCCCATATGAACTGTCCTTGGTTATTTTTACACACATCTTCACAAAAGGATCTAAAGACTCAAGACACAAGCTTTGTAGCTTTGTATATGCTCTCCAATTGTTCCCATTTGCACAATTCCAAGCTAGGTGAGGTTCATAATCACACATAAGATCTAGAACGCAGGCAAGTAAAAACCTCCATACCTGGTTTCTGAACTGTGCTGCAGACAAAATCTGCCTTAAGAGGCAAACGGATTTCTGACAAAGTGACTGACCCTTTGGACGGGACAAATTCACTTTGGGAGAGGAGACCAGCCTTGTTCTTCCTCTGAGATCCTTCACTCTTCAGTTTATTCAGCTCATCAATCAAAAGCGTTCTCTTCTCAGCTATGTAAAACGATGCAAGTTAATATTTCAAATATTAAAAGTTGCAACTGTTTCTAAATGAGACCAATTATGTGGCAACAGTACAGAAGCCCAAAGATGAAATCAGTAACTTTCTTTATAGAAACAGGTGGTAGGTAGTTGGGAAAAACCTTAATTGGTCATCTGTTTACCAAGTTCCAATAATTTAATGCTTCAACTATTGGTCAGTTTTCTTATGTGATATCATCTTTCCACCATTCATCACCACACATACATACACACACACACACAACAAAATTCACACCCTTTTTTTAGCTACAGATAGATAGGTAGGTACAGAGAGAGTGTGGGGATGTAAATACTAGTATATCCATATATTCATTCTCAGCATACTCTGCACAACTGCATGCCTTCAAATGCTTTCCCGTTTCTTTTATCCTTTCATGCAAACTACATCTCATTTTGTGTGGCGGGTGTTCAAAGACGTTATCCAGAACAACAAAGTAGATGAACTGAACCAGGTTACCAGAAAAGGCCCTTTCTCTACAATTAGAGTGTCAGACGATTCAAGGTGAATTGAGTGTTTCCTGGCTGAACCTGCTGGGATTGCCTGGGTCTCACGCACTTGCGATCAGAAGCAGCCTTTCAGCCTCGGCTTCCTCCAGGGACCCCTTCCCGTGCTCCTCGTCCACACAGCAGTTCAGGGCCTGGCTGGCCTGGTAGATCACCGTTTGCTGCAGGTTGATTTCATTGTTGAGTTCCTGGTGAGACCCACAAGAGGAGAGAAAACCCACATTCTCAGTCACCACGTTCACTTACTGAAACTTGGGTTATAACCAATCTGATTCAATAATTTCCAAAATTTCCAGAAAGTCCAAATGTTAGTTTCACCATTCAAGTTTCTAGACTATGCACCAGGAACATTTAACATACTATAATAATTACACTATCAACATTCTTCCTGACAAAAAGACTTTCAACTCATACTTACTAAAATTATAATTGGGGCGGTGTCCAACAAAGTCACACCCTTTTTTAGCTACAGACAGATAGGTAGGTACAGAGAGAGAGTGTGGGGATGTGTGGGGATGTAAATATATTCATATATTCATTCTCAGCATACTCTGCACAACTACATGCCTTCAAATGCATCCCAATCTAGAGATATAGAGATTACCTGATTCATTTTATTTAAATTACATGTATGTGTGATTTTTAAATGTTTTCCTAGCGTAAAAGAACCTCTAAGAGCAAAATAAATTGCACATTTCACCATCATCTAATTTATAGTTACACTTTAAGGATATTTAGGACAAACATGTTTAAAAATAAATATTTCAATAATATCAAACAAGCTTCCAACTTTTCTAATAAAGAGAACCTTTCTCCAGTTAAACTGAACTCAAGAGGAGCTGCTGAGGTCAGGGTGTCAGGCGTCAGACACTGTCCCAGGCCCTCAGGGCCCAGAGATGGAAAGGCTGGGCCTCAAACCCCTTCCATGCAGTACACACCTGCATTTTCTGCTTGACGTTCACGTGACAAGGAAAGACGCTCTTTTCTTCAGCATTCCTTTTTCCCTCCAATTTTGAAGTAGCATCTTCCTTCCGAACAATCTGCTTAATTGAAGGACGGTCTGTTTCTTTGATTCTCTGAGATCTGTACGCATCGATGCTTCAAGAAACAGTTACACTGTGTTAGCAATCCAGCAACACACTAGTACTATGTTTTATTCAGCATTTCAGCAGAACACTTCACCAGAATGGGAAATGCCACTGGGCGAAAGAGAAGCTGACAGAAGTTATTACGAAGTTTTTTGCAAGTTAACTATTAGTAACATAATTACAAGGACTCCAACTTGTTGTATCAATTGAAACCATGAGCCTTAGTGAGTGAATGCCTCCCCCAAATGTTCTCACCTGTAAGGAAGGTCCCGGTCCTCAGAACCAAGGCTGTCACCAGACTCGGCCCGGGGGACACGGGTTCTCTGGAACTTTCCTGGTTTGGGACTCTCGTCATGTATGCTACTGCCCTTCAGTTCCAATCTAGGCGAGGAAGCGAAACTCTGCAGGGAAGCAGTGGGTATTAATAGGTTTTATGGATGCCACTGATTCTAAATAATTCTGAAGAACTGAATGAATTCGTCTCTATATGAGGAAAATAAATATCACACAAGTCAACTGATTCATCGTAAAAACAAAACAAACTAAACCAAGTTCCTAAAAAAATAAATACAAGTTGAAAGATAGCTAAAACCTACACTCATAACCCTCTTTAGAAACAGTTCTAATTGACTCAATTTCCAAACAAAGTTGCAGTTATTCAATATAGGGTGATGGCTAATAATACAGCTCGCTCTCACAAGAGCATTAAAGTCAGGTTTGCAGACTGTCCCTGGCCCCAGAGTTATAAATCCCCATGTACCCACCTAAACAAAAGGGGACCCCAATGCTATTTAGTTTCTTTATGTCCCGAGCCTGTCTCCTCTTTTCTTACCTCTGGACTTACCACGCCGACTGTCTGTGCCAGCGGAGCAAGCAGCGACATCGAGGAGATATTCAGGGCATCCTCCTGGTCCTCCCCGCTCTCAGCTCCCGCCTGGCCCATCTGCTCCGGGCTCCTGGCCACATCCAGCTCGCCCTCCTGCAGGACATCACTGAAGATGTCGTTAATCACTTTCGAACTATTGATGTCATCCTCGTCATCCACGCTCATCTCAATTTCACGTACCACTTCTGAAAAACATTTCAATAAGTGAACGCTGTGATCCAGACCTTTAAAAATCAGAGGGAGAGCAGAAAAGATCTAACATTCACATGCTTACTAATAAACAGGGGAAAGCCCTGAAGAAAAGCACCTCCTAAACAAAAAATAACAATAAAATTTACTAACATATGAAACCAAAATTATTTTCAAATTTCCAGTAATATTTTCTTACCAATAAAAGTGGAAATTATCAAAAGCTAACCCAATGCTTTGGGTGTGAGAAAGATTATTAAGTAAGAACTCAAGGTTAGAGCCAAGAGCTTCGGACGTATAAAACATGTTCTTTCAAAGGACTCTTCTCTGGTGGGAGCTGCCCGTGGAGGCGGCAGTCACTAACAGGAAACATGAGCGTCACCTAGGGCAGGATTCACAGGTGCCTCAGGGCCACTAGCTCCCTGACAGTCCATGGAAGTGCCAGGCAGTACACTCCCCGTCCTGTGCCAGGCGAGGGTAGGCTCGACCATGTTTTCACAGCGGTCCGTACCCTAAAGATAGCTGTTTCAGTGCTCTGTCTCTGTGGAGGCTAGAGTACTTCTTCGTAGTTAAAAGAGAGAGAGAGAATTATAAAATCACAAGCCACTTAGAAATATAGAACACTGGCCTGGATGGCGTGGCTCAGTGGTTGAGCATGGACCTATGAACCAGGAGGTCAAGGTTCGATTACTGGCCAGGCCACATGCCTGGATTGTGAGCTTGATTCCCAGTAGGGGGCATGCAGGAGGCAGCTGATCAATGAGTCTCTCTCTCAACATTGATGTTTCTATCTCTCCCTCTCCCTTCCTCTCTGAAATCAATTTTTAAAAAAACTTTCTTAAGAAATATAGAACAGCGTATAGTGGAATATGTGCTTCTACTATTATATTATTTCTCATAACATGTTCAGTGCTAGTAAGAAATAAAGAATAAAAACCAACCTGTCTGCTGCTCAACCTTTGGGTCTGATGTTACTTTTAAAGACTTTTCCTCTTCTAAAAACAGTGTTATTTTCAAAGGGCTAGACTTCGTCATTTCACATTCAGTGAAACCTAAAAAAGTTTTAGGGAAAACCATATGAATATTATAAGAACCCAGAAGTTTTTGTTTATAGAATCTTCTCTTTTTTTTTCTGATTACAAGACTGGATTTCAAATTTAGAAATGTACAGAGAATACCCCAAACACCTGCCCTCTCCTACGTCCCCATTTCTCTCTCCAAGAGGAAGGGACATCGATAGATCAGGTTATGTTTGCTCCTCCAGTTTCCCCCTACAGTGATCTATGTGAGTAGCCTTTTGTTTTATCAGCACGTGGTCACACTCTCATGCTGTTCTGCAATTTGTTTTTCAATTTTTTAAAAAAGTGCCGAAAAGAACACTTTAAAAGGGTGCAGGGTGGAGAGGGTCAATAGGGGAAATAAGGACACATCGGTAATACTTTCAGCAGTAAAGATACATTTAAAAAAATAAAAACAACTTAAAAAAACTAGCAACGGAAGGAAACGACCCCTCTCTATGAAAGCCCACAGCTAACACTGTCCTCTGTGAAGGACTGAAAGCTCTTCCTCCAAGATCAGGAACAAGACAAAGAAGCCACTCTCACCACTGCCAGTCAACAAAGCCTCAGAAGCCCCAGTCCAGCAGGGACACAGGGTTACATGGGTTAGCACAGTGTATTTAAAGCTCCTGCTGCCTGCCACTCAGGTCACTGAGTACCATTACCGCGGCTGCAATCACCTCTGCACACAGCACATCTCTGACTCTGGTCCCAAGGCTCCCACCTGCCCGCACTTGCAGAGAAGCCAAGGTAAAGAGCATGCACCCCTCCCAGCTTCAGACACTACAAGTGGCAGTGCTCACACTCCCGGCGAGAGGCTGCCTTCTCACTCTGGACGCAGAGCTGAGAGAAGCAGAGCACGGCCAGAAAGAAAGTGGTGGAAATGAAGGGGCGAATCGGCCTTTTCACACTAGAGCAGCGTTTCTGACTGCCAGCCCGTGTCCAGAGCTCCCGTAGTGAAGCAGGGAGGAGCGCTGACCTGCGGGCTCTGGGCTGGGGGGCTGTGCTGGAGTCTGCTTTCCTGCCACCTTTTCCTTTTCTGTTTCTGGACGTGACAGGATATTTGAAAAAACTTGATGTTTTCTGAGGGGAGTGTTCTGAGAGTGAATTTCCTGCAAAAAGCAAGTGAAAAGATACATTTTACTTCTCAAAACGATAGACTTTTGTCTTTTTATGTGTTACTAAGTGAAACAAACCACAGTCATTACTCTACATAAGCTTCCTCAGAACAAAACAGAACACGAGCCCTGGGCGCTAGTTCCCGTTCTGGAGATTCTCAGGATGTGAGTCACTGAGAGTAGGAGGCAAGGGAGAATGGAAATCTGCATCAGGTTTAGCTTCAGAGAAACCATTCAAGTGAAAGTCATGTGTGTGGAAAACAACTCCCCTGTGTCACTCATCACAGCCCACATCTGTAAAACTAGGGACGCCCTGGCCGGTTGCTCAGTGGTTATAGAGCGTCGGCCCGGAGCCTGAAGGGTCCCGGGTTTGATTCCAGTCAAGGGCACATACCTGGGTTGCAGGCTCGAGCCCCAGCCCTGACCAGGGGCACATGCAGGAGACAACCAATTGGTGAATCTCTTTCTCTGTCTCTCCCCCGTCCCTTCTACTCTCTCTAAAAATCATCGGGGGAAAGAAATACCCTTAGGTGAGGATTAACAAAAAACAACAATTAGGGACAGTTCCTACCTCCAGATTCCACTTACCAGTTACTCTGTGGGTAAAATGCAAAGAAAACAGCAAAGGACAAAAACAGATCATAAGAAAAGGAAAAAAGAGGTCTACCCAATGTGGCTCAGTTGTTGAGTGTCAACCCATGAACCAAAAGGTCACTGGATCGATTCCCAGTCAGGGCACATGCTCAGAGTGGTTGGTTCAATCCCAAGTGTGTGTGTTGGGAGGTGGGGGTGGG
>NW_005359881.1:858521-871619 GCF_000412655.1 Myotis brandtii
GAGGGGGGATGCAGGAGGCAGCCTATACATGTTTCTCTCTTATCGATATTTCTATCTCTCTATCCCTCTCCCTTCCTCTCCCTCTAAAATCAATAAAAACGTATTTTTTAAAAAAAGAAAAGGAAAAAGAAAAAAATTCCTTTATCTGAGTCATTTTTTAAAATATTTATAAGGCTATGCAAAAGAAACATTCATTGCTTGCTTGCTTTTGAAAAGGTTGTGATTAAAGCAAGAGAAGAAATAAGAACAGCAGCGAATACTTCCATAGAGCTTCCCATGTGTCAGTCATCTTTCTATTCTACACACTTCACATCATTGCCTCATCTGATCCTCCCAGTAACTCTCTAGGATCGGTACTAATGTCTCCATTTTACAGATGAGAAAACTGAGACACAGGAGAGTTAAGTAACTTGCACACTCAGCTAGTAGCCAGTTTGATGTACAAACACACAGCACATTATCAAACACTGTGCTGCAGACTGTCTTAAGGGTAAGCAAGAAGTTTGAGAAGGGGCAGGCAGGGCAGGTGCATTTCAGAAGTGAGAACAATGGGCTGAGCGCACCTGGAGAGTAAAAAGCTTCTGGGTTTGTATACAATAGGCTCTCAGACATTAGCTGAGTAACTAAAAGAATGAGTGGTGGTAATGAAAAGCAATGGCATTCATTCTCAAAGATGTAAATCATAGCTTTGAAAACAGCGCCAGACAAACTCACTAAGCTGAATCCTTCCATTGTGGATGGGGCCCAAGAATAAACGTGGGGGTAAAGGAGGAGGCCAAGGTCAGAAGGTCTGGTTAGAAGCCCTGGTTTCCCCACACACCAGCTGTGTCATTTGCACAAGTGATTTACCTCCCTGGGGCGTAGTCCCCCACCCAGAAAAGGGGGGAGTGTTACCTTCCAGGGTTAGTGTGGGGATTAAATGATACCATGCACTTTAGTGGCGCCCACCAATAAAGAGGCCTGGCATGGAGAGCCAGAGCTTTCCTTCCTCCTTTCATCACCACTCGCCTATTTGTCTACAGTACCTGTTTGGTTTCTAGTTGTTTGCTTCTTGAGTTTTCGCCTTTTTCTGCACTCCATAAATTGCCCTTGTCAAATCGGCCTCGAAGACATGCTAGTTCTTTTTCACGTTCCTAAAATCATCAAAAGCTCCATTTTACACAAAAGCCAATAGTAGGTTTAAGAATAATATCCAAACACTACTAACTTTGCTTGTCTTCAGTTTTAAGAGGAAAAAAGTCACAATATAAAGGAATACAGAACAATTGTATTTCTAATTTGAAATACACAATACAGAGAACCAAGATGCTATTTATTCAGTCAAAAGGAATGGTATGGGAATACATGACTTGATGTCTATACGTTCTATGCTGAGACCTTGGCATAGGTAATGTGAAGGCAGTAGGATGTACGCACCTGCTTGAGCCGCTGGGCTACGTGGGTAGTAGATGAAGATGTGTTTTTGCTTTAACAGTCTTTCCTGGATGGCCTTGGTGTTTGGAGTGACCACGGGGGTCCTGTGGGGTGTGCTCCGCGTGGGGCTGTCTTTGCTGCGTTCTAGACAGCGCTCTCCGAAGCGCTCCAGAAACGGCTTGACTCCCGCTCCTACAGAAAACACCACATTATTGGAGGCTATTCAGAATAAGTAACCATTATCATTTCTATGGGGAAGTTCTAAATGCCTGTACAGTTCCAAAGTGCTTTGACTCTACCAGGATTATTCATTCAGAAAGTAAACAATATATGCCCAGGTGGTGTTGCTCAGTGGTTGAGCATCAACCCATGAACCAGGAGGTCATGGGTTCGATTCCCAGTCAGGGCACATGCGGGGGTTGTGGGCTTGATCCCTAGTAGGGGGTGTGATGTTTCTATCTCTCCCTTCCTCTCTGAAATCAATAAAAAAATATATTTTAAAAAAAAGTACAGAGGAAAGTATCTAGCACAGTCATTCTAAGGAAAAAGCATGTTTAAACTTCTTTGACCAGTAACTGGATTGATCTACACTAATAAACAGTCACTCTACCAATTAAAGCTGAATTTGAAGACGTCTCATCCGAGCATTCAGCACTTGCCCTGGCAAACCAACCCTGTACCATTCAAACTGGGTATTTAAAATGCTGAGAACAGAAACCCTGAAAACTTTAGATTTTTTTTAAAAATACATAACCTGGTGTTGTAGATTTGTCTTTAGAGTGAGACTGCAGACAAGTTTCTCTATTTACTTCTTCTTTGGGCCGAACTGTCTGGGATTCAGCTGATTTCCCGATTGGTTTCGATACCTCAGTTTTCAAAGGACTAGCAGGAGTTTTTTGAAGTCGCTCAGGTTTTCGTACCTCACAGTTTTTAGCATTGGTGACAGATATAGAAGCTTTCACAGGGGAAGCAGCAGCTTTCTGAAACATGAAAACACTTAGGATAAATACAGCACTCATAATACCTAAAGATAGTCCCATAACAACAACGCAAATTCTATTTGCTTGGTAGCCTATGTAAACTCATGAAAAAATGTTGTTGTTACCTAATAGATCAAGCCAATGTGAAAGGTTTGAAAAAAAAAATCAACTTTGAAAATACTGTAATTCAAATAATGCTGTAAAGTTCAGGCTGCATACTAGAGCGATGGGTAATTTAGTATGAGGGACAGAGTCACTATTTTAAAAAACAATTTCTTTAATAGTATCACACTATTATATTTATGAATTTTAACTGTGTTAAACCGAATTACATATTTTTGTATTTTAATTGTCAGTATTATTTTAACATAATCGTATTATAGCCCTGGCCAGTGTGGCTCAGCTGATTGGCTGGTTGAGCACCGTCCTGTGCACTGAAAGGTCGCCGGTTCAATTCCCAGTCAGGACACATGCCCGGGTTGTGGGTTCAGACCCTGGTCGGGGTGCTACGGGAGGCAACCAATTCATGTTTCTCTCTCCCTTTAAAATAAATAAAAACATATATGTATTTTTATTGCATCATGTACTTGATAACTAATGATAATAAAGGAAGTACTCACTACATGCCAAGCACTATGCTAAGTGCTCTATGCACATCACCTCGCTTCACCCTCCCCAGAACCCTCTTCTAGGTTCTGCAAGACGAAGCCTTGTCCAAGGCCACACTTCTAATGATGTGGCAGGGCTGGGACTGCATGCAGGCTAATTCCAGATCCCAGCGCTACACTCAATGACGATGCCCAGTACACAACATTCTTTTTCTTTTTTGTTTTTTTAAAAGATTTTTTTTAAAAAATGTTGAGGTAGCACATGCACAAGGGAACCTTTCAAAAAGACATACGTGAGAGCACTGTACCCACCGCTGACAACTGCCACCTGGTCACTACGGCTCCTAGTTGTCCGAAATGCGCACCCTGACGGAGAAAGTCATTTTCAGGCTCTCCCTGACAAAGAGGCTCCGTCATGTCATGGTGCACACTTTGGAGTTGCACTAGTTCTTAACTGCTCACTTATCTGGGGGTGGGGGTACCAAATTTATGACTTTTACTTTCTGTGAAACCAATATTCTAAAAGTTACAAAACACTGCAGCTGTTATAAAAAGACAGACCTACACGTAAATGTACATTATCTCTCCTAACAAAGAAGAAAGGCTCCTGTATTGAAAGTTGTGTGTACTCACCGCAGCGCTGGAAATGGCACCTGTAGGCAAGGAGGCGGCTGCGGCTCTCGAGGCCGGGGCTTTGCTCAGAGAGGCATGGTCACCCCTCGGGGAGCAGCATGCGGCTTCCTGCGCAACACTGCGGCCATTGATGCCAGCAGATGCTCCGCTGGCAGAGGAAGCTTTGGACAAACAAGTGGTGCCAGGCTGTCCTGGGGCACTGTTCTGCTTTGCCGATGAGAGACTGACATCATCTTCCCAGGAGCAAATAGTGGCAGCAAGGTTGGCCAGACGGCCCCTCCTCCCCACGGGAGTTGCCGAGGCTTCTGCTGGTTTGGGAGGGGAGGCCGCCTTGTCCTCCGCTGGCATCGCTGGGATGAGTGAGCTTTCAGGGGTATCATCTGAAAATGTTTTCAGAAAAAGAATTCATGACCATGCTCAAGAGATGCATGTACGGTACGTGCAAATACCAGCACCACTCCACTCAGGATTTTTAATGAGGTTAACAGGCTTAGAACTGGTCCAAAGCTCTAGTCCAGGGGTCCTCAAACTACGGCCCACGGGCCACATGCAAATACAAATATTGTATTTGTTCCCGTTTCGTTTTTTTACTTCAAAATAAGATATGTGCAGCGTGCATAGGAATTTGTTCATAGTTTTTTTTTTAACTATAGTCCGGCCCTCCAACTGTCTGAGGGACAGTAAACTGGCCCCCTGTTTAAAAAGTTTGAGGACCCCTGCTCTAGTCCAATGCATGAGAGTACCGAGCTGTTTAAATGTGACAATATCTTTTCAAATCAGATGATACTTAATTCAAATTAAAAAAAGAAAAACAAAACTTCCTTAACCAACTGCCTCCCTCCTTTTGGCTAAACCCCAGACACTGCAGATAACACACCTGAAGTTGAAATTGCAAAAACATGTCCCTCCTCAGTGTGGTGCCCATACTACTGATAAGCGAACTATGTGCAAGTGACCGTACTGGGATATAGATGAAGCAAAAGCAGTTACCTTCATGTGTTAACTGATAAATACGATTTTCAACATACCAAGGTGAATCTTACTGACAGATTTAAGGGACATCCCATCCATGTCATTCATACCTGTCACCTCATCATTATCCCAGTGGCGCCGCTGGGCTGCCAGCTTCTGCATCCGTGTTTTAACAGAGGAGGCTGCAGAGGCCTCGGGCCTGGTGTTCAGCGCTCTCTGCAGGCCCAGCAGCGATGCCTGGGTGGCGGGCGGGGAATCACTGGCCCGAGCCGGTGCCCGTGGCTGTGCCTGAGGGGACACAGGACTTGGAGAACAAGGTTTGGCAGAAGCTGGCTCAACCGGTTGTGCATTTTCCAAGTTGGAAACTTCCTCTTCAGTGTTGTCAGAACAGCGTTTTTTTGATGGTGATGGTTTTGTACAAGATTTCTCTAGATTAAAAAGGGGAAAATTTCAAACTTCCATACTTCCTCACAGCACAAACAACTGCCATAGGTACTTCACAACTTAATAAAACACGTTTCTCTAGTCCAGCGGTTCTCAACCTGTGGGTCACAACCCCTTTGGGGGTCGAACGACCCTTTCACAGGGGTCGCCTAAGACATCGGAAAACACATATATAATTACATATTGTTTTTGTGATTAATCACTATGCTTTAATTATGTTCAATTTGTAACAATGAAATTGGAGGTCACCACAACATGAGGAACTGAATTAAAGGGTCGCGGCATTAGGAAGGTTGAGAACCACTGCACTAATCCTTTCAATGATTTTACTTACAAGAAAAATGTAAAATTCTGCTTTCAATAACTTAGAAATCTGATGAGAGATTTTGTTTGTTTGTTTGTTTTTTATTTATTTATTTTTATTGCTTAAAGTATTACAAAGAGCTGATGAGAGATTTAAAATAATAATTTAAGATTTAAAAAACCTGAATGAAAGTAAATTCAAGTAACATTCTCAATATATATGCACAATACTTTACAGTTTACAACAGCAGGAAATTAAAAGTGCACACACAGAATGAGCAAATGTTCCGGAGCCTGTTAAAGGTCACAGCCTGATCACCTCACTTTTAGACAAGAAAAATCAAGCTGGAGGAATTTAGCTCCCTGCCTAAAGGGACACAGCTGAGCTAAGGGTAGGAACCAGACTTTCTGTTTTTAAAACAATCTTTCACAGACAATAATAAGTCAAGGATACCAGGGCACCTGGCTTGAGGTATAGGAAAGAGACAGGGAACCAAAAATGTGACTGAATTATCTAGTCAATACCAAACAAATTCATCAGCACAAGTGCTTAACCACACTTCACATTTTAAACTTCCACAAACACCTAGAAAACAAATTCCAAGTCCTAAAATAAAAGGGAGCAATCCAAACATAAGGCATATGATTTCAACCCAGGAATGAGTTTTAATGTATCTCCTGGAAAGTTAATATTTTTAAAAAGTCAGAATGTAAATTTCCTAAGAGGTCAGTTTCACCGGTTGTCTAACCAAGTATTCTTGTTCTGGCAGTGACCAAAGTTGTATTAGTAAGAGGCTATGACTGCCCTTATCAACATCCATCTAAGTAAAACACAGCATGAAACTTTCTACTCTTCTGTAACTCATTTTCCATTGACCTATCTGATCATTTTTAACATGTTTCTATTTTAACATGCAATACCACCTGGAGAAACAGAATCCTTTATGTTTACAGTTCTTGTGAACAACAGTAAATACCTACATTTTAGCATCAAAATGTAGTCCCAACCTCTGGTTTTCAAGCACACAGCACTCACTATGTGATTGTACAAACCCATGTCACAGCGAAAGCAGAAGATCCTGGACTGGGCCAGGCCTCTATTTTCCTGGCCGAATACCATCTATATGTAACGTATTCCCCTCCCTTCCCTTAACATAAATATGTGAAAATAAATTATCATTCTATGGTTAGTTTCCAAAATAACTGTAAGCCAGTCCCAAGCCCTTATCTCTGTAACCTCTTTTTCTACCTGTGCTTTAAAGTTATACTAAGGATTATCTCCAGACTATTCCACACTCAGAATAAGTTTGCATTGAGGAAAATAAAGTTCAACCGATTAATTTGAACTATTTGTTAAGGGAAACTCTGCTATGGCCCTAACATAGAACATAATCCTGGCACAGAGGGAGAAGGCTGGTCGTTCCCCAGGGGCTGCTACGTTTGCCTCCCCCAGATCCTGATTCTTGCACATGCACGAGGAAATGTTTGGGGCTCCTCTCCTTCCATCACCTCACAGTCTTACCTTGCCCCCCGGACAGGGGTTGCTGGTTACTGGCTTCTGCGAGCGGCTCTCTGGCGCGCTTGGCGAGAGGCACAGACCTCGGTGCTGCCGTGGGCCTCTCGGCCATCTTCCTCTGGAGATTTTCTCGCCTGGCACGGGTTCGTTCGAGTAGTTTCTACATAGATAATATTTAAAATACGGATTAGTCAAAGGCTCACTAAACTTCAGGTAACTTCTAAAATCACCAACTGCCATGCAGAAAAAGAGTTGAATTCATTTCAAAAGTGAAATCCTAAGGCATTCAAGATCCACTAAATGAGCACCCCAATGTCAAAATTACACCTGATGTAATATGAACATTAAAGGGGGAATAAAGCCCGGCTGGTGTGGCTCAGTGGATTGAGCGGTAAGCAAACAGGAGAACCCATGCACCAAGAGGTCACTGGTTCCATTACCAGTCAGGGCACATGCCTGTGTTGTGGGCTCCATCCCCGGTAGGGGATGTACAGGAGGCAGCCAATTGAGGATGTTCCTCTCTCATCCCTCTCCCTTCCTCTTTCTAAAAATCAGTAGAAACATATTTTTAAAAAAAGAAATAGTGTGGTCATTGTTTTAAGCACTAAGGTAGGTGGGCAGAATAATGTTCTCCAAAGATGCTCATATCCTGATGTCCTGAAACTATGAATATGTTGCGTGGCCAAAGGAAGCTTGCTGGTGTGACGAAGTTGAGAATCTTGCGATGGAGAGACCATCATGGGTTATCTGGACCGATGTAATCACAATGGCCCTGATAAGGGAAAAGAGGGGCAGGAAACTCAGAGGCAGAGAAGAGGTGGCAGGGGAAGCGGAGGTCAGAGTGACGTGACTGGTGGCTGTGAAGGTGGATGAAGGGGGACAGGACCCTAGAAGTGCAGGTGGCGCCAGAAGCTGGAGAAGGTAAGGAAATAAATTCTCCCCTAGAATCTCCAAAGGAACCCAATCCTGTCTGCACCCTGATTTTCTGTCTGCACCCTGATTTTAACCCAGTAAAACCCATCAGACTTCTGACCTACAAAGTGAAGGTGTGATTCTGAGCCACCAAGTCTGTGGTAATTTGGTACAGCAGCAACACAATACAACCAGAGATCTGGGGTGGTAAACAGCAAGAGATAACTGAAAACATAAGACACTTCCTAAGAGGAAAAAAATACACTAAACAATCTTAATGTTTTACTTAATTAAATGTCAATATAAAAGTTTTATGTTGAAATCTGAGCCATTTCATAAAGTTATCAATACTTTTATGAACTCTGACGCTCCTGTTTGAATTGTGGTAAAACAAACACGAGACCTGTAAAACAACTCATTCTCTGCCACATGCACACAACTGAGGGAGGGGGCAGATTACTGGCTGGAGTTTATATACTGCCCTGCAAGCACAGTATAGTACTTGGCAGACTAAGAAATTAAACTCCATCTGACCTTTTCATTCCTTAATTAAAATAACTTTTTTTTTTAAATCCTCTGAAGCATGAGCTAAATTGGGAAGAAAGCTCAACTCTCTCCTCTCCTTAGGATGATTTCTAACTTAAAGTTCATTGAGCCCGGGCCAGTATGGCTCCGTTGGTTGAGCATTATCTTGTGCACAGAGTGGTCAAGGGTTCGATTCCCTGTCAGGGCACATGCCCGGGTTATGGGTTGGACCACCAGTAGGGGATGTACTGGAGGCAGTAGATTGATGTTTCTATTTCTCTGTCTCTTCCCCCATCTCTAAAATCAATAAAAAAAAAATTTTTTTAAAGTTCATTGAAAAAAGTGACACAAAGTCTAAATGCTCTGGCACTGACAGGGTGATTTATGAACCAAGTGCCTTCCAAAACACAAAACCTTCCCCCTTTAAATAAAAGTCTTGCATAAACTCAAAGGTGATAGACAAATTTATGTCTGATCATTTCTCCAGCAATAAAATCACTCCCCGGACAAAACTAGCCTAATTATATTCACTCATGGACATGCCTACATTCCATTCCAGTCTGTTAGAATACTTGTGAGTCAGTGTATCTTCAGTTACTATGAGCAATGGGTCACAACAAAAGAATGTGGTTGTGTCATTCTAACTGACACAACTGTCCTATTGTCTACTCTGGATCCAAATTAAAAATAAAGTAGATAAGTAAAAAGAGGAAAAAAAATGTTCCCTACTCTGTAAAATAAAAACTAATAAATACCGAAGGTTATTAATTTAAAAGAAATGATATACATATAAAAACAACAGCTCAGTAAATGTAAGTCACCCTTCCTTATAATGGTGTATCAGGAAGTTAAAGATTCTTTTGTTTATAACGTACATTCCTGCAAAGAGTAGAGGAATAAAAAAATAAAACATTGCAATAATTAACAGAATCAGGACATAAGATACTCCACATGGATGAATCTAAGATAACTGAAGCAATTTCTGCCACACACACTTTGAATCATTTGTGACAAAAATTTTCCTAAAAAGGATTACTGACTCCCTGCCTTCTTAAACAGAGTAGATTCAATAGAAATTAACTTATTTTTTAAATATATTTTTATTGATTTCAGAGAGGAAGGGAGAGGGAGAGAGAGATAGAAACATCAATGAGAGAGAATCATTGATTCGCTACCTCCTGCACGCCCCCTACTGGGGATCAAGCGTGCAACCCAGGCATGTGCCCTTGACCGGAATCGAACCTGGGACCCTTCAGTTCGTAGGCCAATGCTCTATCTACTGAGCCAAACCAGCTAGGGCAGAAATTAACTTCTTATTCTCAGTGTACTCCTGTAGCATTCCCTCCTGGGTCAATAGAGATTGTCACAATTCTGGAAAATAAGAAAGACTCCATTCAAAACAGTAACAGCATGTTTGTTTATTTTTATCACAAGGAAAGATGTTTTATAAAGTACGTTCATTGTAGCCTTTTCTCTTTTAGGGTTCCTCCATAGAAAGTTTTGACTTGGCACACCTAGCCCTGTTTCCCTATGCTCATCTTGGACTGGGATGACCATCGCCCATGGGCGGATCTTTAAATTAAGAGGCTAACACCAATGTTGTAAGTGTAAATTCACCTAACAGTACAACAATCACTAACACTATGTAGGATTTAATATAAAGTACTTTCAGTGTTTGCACACATTAACTCATTTCATTTTCAAAGCCTAGAAACAAAAACAAAAACCACCTTATGTGGGACGCTCTCTTTTTACTGCTGTTTAGAGATGAAGAAATCCAGGCACGGGTTGCATAACAAGCCATAGGTCACAGAGCTAAGGAAAGGCAAGGCAGAATTCAAACGAGGGCTCCTGAGTTGGGGATCTTACTTTGCTATAAACTTGTCTTTTGACAAAATCCAATTGCTCTTTTTAAGAACTTTCGTCAGAGAACTCCATATCATCAACATAACTTTTTTAATGCTATCAGCTCATATCAGATTATAATAAACATCTGCTGAAACTGCTTGTTCGCCCATGAACCAAGATGGAGTCATTACTTCCCGTTGGTCCATGTAAAACTTTAAAGACCCTGTCTACATTCTGATTCATGTAAACTGCAGAAGCATTAGGCACTTAGGGAAATCTGAACATTGGCAGGATACCTGATATTAAGGAACTGTTACTATTTAGGTGTGATGGCATATTGATGTTTTGCTTTTAAAGTCCTTAGCAGTTAGTGGTAAACACTGAAATACTTAAGCATGAAATTATATGACCTTTAGGATTTGCTTTCAAATAATTCAGTGAAACACCAGCCTGTGCGGCTGGGTGATGGGTGCATGAGAGGTTATCATGCCTGTGTCATTTGAAATGTTCTACACTTTAAAAACACTGCTAAAATGTCCTAACAGCTACTGTGGTGTGTAATTACTTGATTGTAAAGTAATAGCACGGAATGGCTCTCTCCTATATTAATTCAGCACTGTTACTGGGTGTGCTTGAGGTGAGGGAAACCTCTCTCTGAATAGAAAAAACAGGCCTACCTTCGAGAAGCTTACATCCAGCAAGTAACATGCTCAAGAGGTAAATGCAAGTGAGCTGAGCACTGTGAAAGGTGTCCTCTCCTCTGAAGCAGGGAGATCGGTGTGGCAAGAGGTTAAACCAGAGTTTGCCAGCAGAAGAGCAGGGAGAAGAGTGTACCAGAGAGCACCAGCGGCAGCAGGGAGAACCCAGGAAAACGGAGGTTAGGGGGCTGCAGCCTTTCTCAACCAGTTACCTGGAGAAGTAAGCCCTGGCTCCCTGACATCAATGTGACCAATAAAATATCTGCTATGCTTGGAGGAGGGCACGGGAAAACTGAGAAAACGGTCTCTCCATCTCCTGTGCTCTATGGTTCTGATGAGAAATGCTCGTTGAGAAAGTCATTTCAACTGACTTTAAGTCCTTTCAGACAAGGAACTGTGCCAGTTCACTTCACTGTGCAAAAATGTTATGAATGCTGTAATTAAGCACCTACTGGTGGGAACCAATTCAAACAGTTCACTCACTACCAATTAAGGGAAAGATGTCAAAGCCATTTATTCCAACTGCAACGGACCTAACTTTTCATAATACAAACCATACATATTAAACAATACATATTTCTGAGCACATGCTAAAATGAAAGGTTTCTTTCAAATAAAGTTTCTTTCAATTGAGATTTGTACTGCTTCAGAATGACATTTTTAACATTTTCAGCCAACATTCAAAATGCTTTGTTCCTGTTAGCTACTTGGGAGAAAACAAATAAAACTATTCAGAACACAGAGGACTAATGTTTTAAGGAATCCTATTCTAAGTTAGTAACATTAAAAAAATATTCATGAGAACTTCAATTAAGTGAAAAATATGGTGCATGACCAGGCCTATTCTTTAAAGCTGATACAAAGATGTGTTCTGAAAAAAAAAAAAAAATGTTCTGGATTTTTGTGAGAATTTTTAAAAGTAAGGTAAACAGCCCCTCTCTCTTCCATTCTCACTAAAAAAAATCAATGGTAAAAAATATCCTAGGGTGAGGATTTAAATAAAATAAAAATAAAAAGGTAAGCAAACTGGTGTTTTCTCCCAAGATGATTGAGAACTTGAAACAAAAATACTGTTGCCCCAGCTGGTGTGGCTCCGTGGATAGAGCGTCAGCCTGCAGACCAAAGGGTCCTGGGTTCGATTCCTGTCAAGGGCACCTACCTCGGATTCAGGCTCCACCCTGCCCGGGCCCTGGTTGGGCGTGCAGGAGGCAACCAACTAATCAATGTTTCTCTCACATCGATATTTCTGTCTTCCCCTCTCTCTTCCACTCTCCTTAAAAATCAATGGAAAAACATCCTTCGGTGAGGATTAAAAATAGTAATAATATGCCCTAGCCGGTTTTGCTCAGTGGATAGAGCCTCGGCCTGTGGACTGAAGGGTCCCGGGTTCAATTCCAGTCAAGGGCACATGCCCGGGTTGTGGGGTCGATCCCCAGTGGGGGGCGTGCAGGAGGCAGCCAATCCATGATTCTGTCTCATCATTGATGTTTCTCTCTCTCTCCCTTACCCTTCTACTCTGGAATCAATAAAAATATATTTTTAAAAAATAATAACAAATACTGTTGTCTGAAAACAAGTAAAGTCTAACTGCTAAAACTTTTAAATACCTTACACTTTATGGAATTGTAACTACATTTCCCCAAAAAAAAGTATTACTCTCCAAAGCATTTAAGTTTTTTAATCTGATGTAGAGACATGTTTAGATCCCCTTTGCAGAAACTCAAAAAACAACAGTTTGAAGCTTGTGCAACCACCTTAAAAAGAGGAAGAAAAGAGAGTGGACACAGCTGGCAACACGCAACCCCTGAACCGTCCATGCCGCACGGGTCGGAGCCGGAGGATTAATCACACAGTAAGAATGTAATTAACTCGCATTCAGTTCCCCGGACCGAAAGGGGAGTGGAACCCTGCGGCGATGTCACCCATAAACACACATAAAAAGGTTTATTTCTTTACTCTGGACCGTGGGCTCATAAACTTGATTTGTACACATCCAGCTACCACTTTCCCTTTCGATGTGCGGCCAAGCGGGATGAACCTTCAGCCCGGCCGGCCCAGCGGCGGGATCTGCAGAACCGTCTGACCTCCCGGGAGCGGAGGCGACGGTCTCAGGCGCCAGCTTATTCCAACGGGAACCGCACCCTCAAAGGCATCCGTAGCTCCCTGCGGGCCGCACGGATCCCGCAAATCCCATTCCATCTCCCGGCGGCGGTTGCACACGCAACGGTGAGTCACCCGGGCAGCCG
>NW_005359881.1:871763-872012 GCF_000412655.1 Myotis brandtii
GCCGAGAAGGGTCATGCCCGGCGGCGCCCGCAGGTTCCCTCACCTCCGTAAACGGGTCCATCGCCCCGGGCTTCGCGTGTCGATTGCGAGACGACCGAGGCGGTGGTTCAAATTCCGGAAAAGGAAAGAAGTGAGTCCCGGTTCGGTGTGTCGCTGGGAGAAAACGAGGAGTCCGGGGCCGGGACACTCTTCCCAGCCTGCGCTCCTGCCCCCCGCAGCCTCCAGTGTGGGACTCGGGCTCCGGCTGCC
>NW_005359881.1:872100-883752 GCF_000412655.1 Myotis brandtii
TGCGGTGCTGCGGGTACAGGAACCGCCTCGGGCCGAAGCCCCGCCTGCAACGTTCGCACACCCCGCCCGCTCCCTTCCCCCGGGCTGGGCTGGGGCGTTCCCCTGCCTTCATTCCTCAGGGCGGGATTGAGAGCCTGTGAAATCCCCCCGGACCTTGCCAGGCATCCTCTCCGCCCACCCTGACATCACCCAAAGGGGGCTGCAGGCGTGACCTTCCTAAGGGGCGGGTCTAGTGCGGCCCCCGGACACTTGGGGTTCATGACCGCTAGCCCCCCTTGGACGCTGGAGGCCTTTCTCATGGGGAAAATGCGGCCGACATTCACAGGCTGTGCCAAGAGTTTATACCCATTGGCGCTCCTCAGTCCTGTCCAAGCTGCAAAGGTGGTGGAGTGGGAAGGATTCAGAGAGGGATCCGCTTTAATCCTTCCTTTTACATCTGGGAGAAGGGGGACCCTGAGACATACGGCAACCGGCCCAGGAGAAATGAAAATCCGCTCACTCCCAGCGCATGGTCTGCTTCCCACCTCCAGATCAAGAAGCTATGTCTCAGGATTTATTATTTTTTTTCGTGATTATTGTTTATAGATTACTCGCAATTGTAAAATACGTTACATAGCCACTGTGTCAGATTCCTTTTCTTAGCAAGTTTGTGCTGGGGCTTGTAGTAACAGCTCTCGACTTGTTCGTTTGAAAAATAACACCCTGTAGATTAGAGTGCCCAGCAGCTGAACAAACTCCCCAGGTAAGATGTTTCCATATATTTAATAACACAGCAGTCGGTAAACAGTACAAAACGTATTCCACCAGTAATATCTCCAATTGGAAGGTTGATGCTGTGAATTGTTATGAGAAGAAGGCAGGGTGTGAGGTCGGAGGAAATGGCTTGGGGTCTTGGCTGCACCAGGGCCCTGTTTAACCAACTGTTTCTTAAACCTTCTGGGGGGGTAGTGAACTCCTTTACAATACAATCAGAGTTAACCCTCAACCTAGAAAAGTGCCCATTCAATCATAAACTACTTAACATAGGAACTCATGAAGTTCATGGTCACACGGGCTAAGGATTTCTGATGTGGCCTCTTTGGGTTTGAGTTGACGCATCTGTAAAACAGGAATGATCAACCGCCCTTCCTCGGAGTTGTTTGGAGGATCAAGTGAAAAATTGAGAGCGATCCAAAAGTATTCTGTGATAAGTAATAAGACACTATCCAAGTGTTTGGTGGATCGAGCTATTAAACTTTAACTCAAAATATGCTACTTAAGAGCCAAAGAGAAAAGATGTTTGAATTTTTTTCAAATGCTAGACAGGGAAAGGGTGTGTATCTTGGCGGGAGAGAGTGTATGTTTTAAACAACATTGAAAAATGAGTCATTAGACATGTACATAGCCTTGAGCCTTCTGCCTTTCTCTGAGCCTTAGATTCTTTATAACTAGATTCTAGGTAAGACCAAAGGATAAATAAAGCACCTAGTACAACATAGCTACTTGAAACGTTTTAGTTTCTCTTTTTTCAAAGTCCCCCCATGTCTTTGATCTTTGCCCTGATGATGATGATGATGATGATGATAGCAACCACCACAACAATCACTACCATTTGTTAAACACGGACTGTGCCAGAAACTGTGCTAGATACCCGATTCCACCCTTCAGGAGCACAGCGAGTGTCCCTAACATGCCTCCTCTCTTCCTCTCTCAGCCGTTGGCAGTTCATGCTTCAGTTCATAAGCCAGACTTACTTTTCTCCTTTTAAAAGTTGTTATAAAATATGTCCAGTTTAGAAAAACATAGTGAATAAAATAATCATGTACCTAACACCTAGCTTATGAAATATGGAGTCTCATAATTGAAGTCTCCCGTGTCCTTTCTTAATAGCATTCACCTTCCACTCCCCAGGCGTAAAACTGTCCTGATTTTCATGTTTATCCTTCCCATGACATGTATGTACTTTTATTATATCTACATATATAGTCATAACAATATGTTGTTTTACATAAATTTTATTATCACTATACATATCTTTCTGCAGTTTTCCCCTCAATATTCTCTTTATGAGAGTCAACCTCATTAGTAGCTCCAGCTGCATTTCATTCATTTTTTTACTGCTGTATACTTGTAACTCCAAGATTCCATGATGCCATGAATATTTCGATGTCTCCTTATACACATAAGCAAAATTTTCTCTAAAGTAACATAGGACTTAGAGGATCATTTCAATCAATATATTTCAATTTTACTGCCAGAAGCTAAAAATAAAAGCAACAACAAAAGTGGTAATAGGAATAAGTTAAAGAATTTAAAGATCTTCATGGAAGCACTCTATAAATAAACATTTTTGGAAGATATAAAGTACACCTGCCCTAGCTGGTTGTCTCAGAGCATTGGCCTATGGAATGAAGGGTCCCGGGTTCGATTCCGGTCAAGGGCACATACCTCAGTTGCAGGCTCCATCCCTGGCCCTGGTCAGGGTGCCTGTGAGAGGCAACCAATCAATGTGTCTCTCTCACGCTGAAATTTCTCTCTGTTTCTGCCTCTCTCTTCCACTCTCTAAAAATCAATGGAAAAAGTATCCTCAGGTGAGGATTAACAGGAAAAAAAATTAAAGTAGGCCTAAATTAGTGAAGATGTATCATGTTCATGAATGCAAAGTCTTGATATCACAAAGATATAAATTTTCTCCAAGTTATGTGATAAATTCAGTATGATTTCAATTAAAAATCTCAAGAGGATTTGTTTTCCTTTATGAAGCTTAACAATCTGATCCTAAAATGTATAAATTGTATCTTTTAAGATATATATGTAAACTATCTATTACTGGTATAAAGGAACATAAGTAATCATTGCAAACTTATGAACTATGAGGGATCTTTTTTCCATTGATTTTTTTAGGGATCTTTTTAAAATGTAAATTATGCAGTGTCAATTTCTTATTTAGAGTCAGCTTATGTCTTCCATTGCAATTAGAATAATATCCACATTCTTTATTATACGTGACCTCGACCCTGTCTACCTACTCCTCCTAATATCCTCAGAATATCATAATATGCCGGAAGCCGGTCCATCCTTGCTGCTTGACACAGTCGCTGCAGGAAAGAAACATCTGCACAGCATATGTTTCAAGGGACCTGGCATATATAGCATATTGTTCTTAATATGTTTGCTCTCCTTAGCGCCATGTGTTTTAACCAAGGTCACCTCTCCGAGAAAGGTTGTTTCCCCAGGTGGGGATTTTTCCCTGAGGTTAGGGAGGGGATACAACCCCTTAACTAAGTGCCAGGCGGGTAGTTAATCACTTTAACTACAAACAATCACGCTTAAGCTACATAATCTTTACTCCCTGGAATGGAGATAAGAAACGCCCTAACCTTTGCAATAGAAATTGACAGGATTAAAACCGACTGGTATAAATACAGATGTAACAAGACAATAAACATCAGATCCTGATCAGATCCTAACCAGAACTTGGCCAGAGATCGTGGCTGGAGATCCTGGCTAGGCTGCTGATCAACTGAAGGCTGTCTCCGTGTCATTCCTTCTTCGCCGACTCCGTCCACACCTTTGGGGACCCCTGGACCTGCTGGGGTTGGACCCCAACAATAATACACTCCCTTTTCCCCCCCACTAGTTTCTAACTCCATAGGCCTTTAATCTGGTCATTAAAAAATGCTAAATTCTTTCCTGCCTCAAGAACTTTCCACTTCCTGGATACTGCTCCTCTAGATATACCTAACCATGTCTGTCCCCTCATTAGTTGGGTCTAAGCTTGAAATCGCTACCTCCTCAAAGAAGACTTCCCTGATCCGATGGCCACACCCCTTCTCTACGTTCCCCCACCACTTTTCATCCTGTTACTCTGATTTATTTTCTTTATTGCGTTCACCAGTTATATGGAATTATTTTAGTTCTGTGTTTTTGTTTCTTATTTACCCCTCCTACTAGACTGTAAGCTATGGAATGGCAGGAGCTTGTCTTGTTTATAACTATAACCGAGCATTTTGGGGGCTCACAATATATGTTGAAGGAATGAATGTAAGGTAACTATTATTCCTGTTTTAGAGATGTGGAAACGGAGATGCAAAGAGGCTAAATGATGGCCTAAGACCATCAGCATATAATTTGAACCAGATCTGCCTGATTTCAAATCCAATTCTTTATACTCTTAACATTTCAGTTTATTTATTTTGATCACCAAAGATATAATACTGCTATGTGTCCCCTTGAGCTATAGCTAAAGTGCTAAATAAATACCAATCATGTTTGTTTTTTTTCTTGGAATTGCTTGCTTTAAAAAAATTTTTTTAATTATTAAGTTAGGAGAGAAAATAAATGTGTGCTATATTTGCATGATTATTAGCTATACAGTTTGACCTAAATGATGTTAATATTCTAAAAGTCATCAAAAGTGTCTTCCCTAGTTATTTAAATAAAAACCACAACCTTCAAAGTTATTTAGGTAAAGACCACAGATTATTATATTAATTTAAGGATAGATTCAAAGCCCCTGAATCAGAGATAATCAGAGATTAAAGGTGGCCTTCGTAAATGAATATTTGATCCTTCCTTTTCAACAAAGGAAATAGTAATCATATCTTTCACAGACAAAATTGATGGGGGGATGAAAAACACAAAATTCAAAAGTATTTACTTCAGTAAAGACACTCCAAATGATATATATTTACAGTTAATTTTCAAAATATATTTACACATTCTCACTTCACTCACAAAATAATTACAATGGCATAAATATTCTTATTTTTACAGAGCGTGCAAAGGCCAAGATCTAACCATAAGGCAGTGGCAAGAAAGAGTCAAGCCAAGTCCTCTACTTCAGGTTATCTGGCCGAAGGGCCATTTCTTTTATACAGTTATTATAATGAAGAAATAAGAACCATCAAAGGATGTTGTATACATGTTACTGAAAAGGGCCATTTTATTTGTTATAATCTCTGCTATTAATGGTACTTAGCATTACATTTTATTGGTCCTTAGCGTCAGACTTTTTTCTCTCTAATTGAATCATTGACTTAAAGTTTCATATTCCAAAGTGTGAGAAAACAGATTGTGTTTGCTGAACATAGTACATGTATTGTTTCCAAAAAACAATGTAACTACAGGCAGATTTCCTTTATCTTCCAAACACTTCAATAGACTCAAAATTTATACAGCTTTAATTTCTTTTTTCAAGTGGTCAATAAGGGTATTAGGGGATTCACTTTTTAATGTTTTTTATTGATTTTAGAGAGAGAGAAGAAGGGAGAGGGAGAGAGAGATAGAAACATCAATGGGCTGCTTCCTACATGCTCCCCACAGGGGATCCAGCCTGCACCCGGGCATGTGCCCAGACCTGGAATCAAACCAGTGACCTCTTGGTGCAGGGGATGACACTCAATCCACTGAGCCGGGCTAGGGAATTCATTTAATGTACCACAGTAAATCCTTTCATAAAGAGGAAGAATTATTTTACGTACTTATCACACTGTAATTCATATATTGATAACATTACTTTTCCATATCTAAATTTCTTAAAGCTATATTCACAGATCCTATTTTTAAAATTTTAGCAATCCCATATTAAAGTAGCTCTTAAATATTTTAAAATAGCAGAAGCAAATGTTTCTCTTTTTTTCATATATTTTATTGATTTTTTACAGAGAGGAAGGGAGAGGGATAGGGAGTTAGAAACATCGATGAGAGAGAAACATCGATCAGCTGCCTCCTGCACACTCTCCACTGGGGATGTGCCCGAAACCAAGGTACATGCCCTTGACCGGAATCAAACCCGGGACCCTTGAGTCTGCAGGCCGATGCTCTATCCACTGAGCTAAACCGGTTAGGGCGGAAGCAAATGTTTCTTAAACATCAAATTTCCTTTATTGAACAGCAAAAATAAAATCTCCTTAAGTTTGATATAAGAAGAAGGTTCATTGTACTCCATTGATGTCTGTTGTGACCTTTATTTTTCAAGCATTTCAAAAGTTTCTCCTTATTATTGCTTCTCAGCCTTTTGGCTAAGATCAAACGTCCTAAGGTATTCTGTTTTAATCAGTTTAACATCTGATACATCCTTTATCTGTGGGCCACATATTGGATGGATTTTTGGAACGGGGAGATGGAATAGGAGCTTGCTCCGTCAATAAACAAAAAATTTCTCTCCTTACACACTACTTCTAGACCATCGTTCTTCTCCTCTCTCTTTAACCCTTCCAAATTTCTGGTGTTCATGACATCCACATTCATTCTCTCCCTCTCTCTCTCTCTCTCTCTCTCTCTCTCTCTCTCTCTTTCCACACACACACACACACACACACACACACACATATACACACATATATACATGTATTTATTCTTAAATACATCACAGTATGTATATACATGGTGGAGCAAAAGTAGGCTAACAGTTTGAAATAGTTTATTCGTGTATTATTATTTATTAACATTATTTTCCATACAAACAACTGTAAACCTACTCTTACCCCACCCTGAATATACATACTGTGATGTATTTAGGAGTAAAGGGGCATCATGTTTGCAAAGGACTCTTAAACAGTTCAGAAAAGAGAGAGAGAGAGAGTTATATAGTTATGTATCTATTGCTCTGTGTGTGTGTGTGTGTGTGTGTGTGTGTGTGTGTGTGTGTGTGTATAAAATTTTCTTGGCTCCTCTTCCTGTGCTTCACCACTAAATGACTAAAACTCAAAATTCTACTCTTGTCTACCTTTACACACACTCCCTAGGTGATCTCTCGGTCCTATTGCCTTAAAGTGCCACCCGTATACTGATGACTCCCAAATTTATTTCTTTACATGATCTCTTCCCTGAGCTCCAAACTCTAATATCCAACCACCTATTTGAAATCTTAACTTGTACCCTAACTGCCAGATTGAACTTAACATTTCTAAAATAGAATTTCCCCACCAAGCCTGTTCTTCTTCAGTCTTCTCCATTTCTTTGAATAGCACCACTAGCTACCCAGTTGCTCCAGCCAGAAACCTAGAGGTCATGTCAATTTCCTTCTTCCTTTCCTCCCACTCTATCCACATAGCCAACCTGCAGCTATATCCTGGGTCTTCTTCGCTCCCTCTCACAGCTTCCTTTTCCCTCTCAGCCCTCATCACCTCACTTGGCCCCCTGCAAGAGTCTCCTATCTGGTTTCCCTGCTTCCACTCCACCCTCTTAGGCACTGTCCTCAGAGCAGTCAATGCAATCTTTTTTTTTCTTTTAAATTTTAATCTTTATTGTTGAAAGTACTACATAGCTCCACCTTTTCCCCCATTAACCTCTTCCAGTTGTCAATGCAATCTTAAAAAAAAAAAAAAAGCCAATTATGTCACTGCTCTCTTTAAAATCCACCAGTGGTTTCTGATTGCACTTAGAGTAAAAGGCAAATTCCTTTCCCCGGCCCCTGCCCGCCTCTGAGATCTTTCTTCTATCACTTTTCCCCAGCTCCCTGGACTCCAACCATGCCGACCTTCATGCAGCCACGGGGATTATGTCAAGATCATTCCCATCTCAGGACTTTTACCTTTGCAATTCCCTCTACCTAGGATGCGTGTGCTCCCAAATTTCCTACGGCTGGCTCTTTTCCTTCAGCTCTCAGCTCAAAAGTTACTTCCTCAGAGGCATTTTCTGACACACACACACCCTTATCCACATCACCACCTAGCATACTTCCCTGACTCACTGCTTCATAGCACCTGTCCGTATCAGAAATTACAACGTTTGTGAAGTTCATGTCAGGTGGTTTCTCCAACTATAACGTAAGTTCCAAGAGAACTATCTGGTTTACTCACCAGAGCACCCCTGATATATGTGTCAAGGACTGGTTGATATATGTACATCATGTTTACATACATAGGTGTGTGTGTACTATCGGTAACTTCTGAGGGCAAGATTGTGTCTTTTTCCTCTTTTTGTCTTGCACATAGTAGGCACTTAATAAATATCTGTGGAGTAATTAATGTACATCCTATTTTCTTCCAAATACGATTAAGATGGACAGTATTTTTGCCTGATTAAAAAATATCTGTCCACCCCAGTCACTTACAACAAAACATCCTATTTTTAAAAATCACTTTCCCAGGATTTTTGTGCTGTTCTGACCATTTTCATTGACGTGCAAAGGCGGAGGCGGTTTCACAAAGCATTCTCTTACTGGCCTTCCACGTAATGCTTTTCATTCTCCTGAAAAAGACATACTGAAAACATTCCATTCTCAGGACAGGCATCCTGAAAGCTCTCAAGCTTCGCCGACAATTTTTTTTAAAGCCACAAAACCAACGATTCCGTGGATTTTTGTCTAAGATAAATGAAGGAACGTTGTTGCCAGCTTGCCTCAGGGCTTCTGTTAATGCCGGTTAGAATCTGGGTTAGGATCTGGGTGTCGCAGCTGAGTTGCTCTGTTGTTTTACAGCAGAAGCTGCAGACCGACTCTCCTCAATTCATGCATTTCCATAACATAGAATGTCATAAATTGATTTCAATAGAACAGAAAAGAAAGTCTTTTCTTGAAGCTTCCCCTCTCCCCAGTCTTTTAAATTCTCATGTGAAATTTATATTTTAATGTTCTAATTTTTTAAAGTTACTAAGCTAACTTCTCCTTAAGAAATTAAACTTTTCTCAGTTCCCAGCATAACCTATGCTTGATCTGTTCTCAACGAAATGAACTTTTGCTGGAAAGTGAAC
Organism: Myotis brandtii; assembly: GCF_000412655.1. Lineage (NCBI taxonomy): Eukaryota > Metazoa > Chordata > Mammalia > Chiroptera > Vespertilionidae > Myotis > Myotis brandtii. The sequence continues at coordinate 880,777 of NW_005359881.1, forward strand.
CCTTGCAGTTGTTTGTCTCTCCCTGGCACTAGCAATACTTGTCAGTAGCCTTCTCCGGTCTCCACCATCCCTCTCCCTCTTTCTTGGTCTTTATTACCTGCTCCTCCATTGACAGTAAATGATCAGATGTGTTCTATGTCTTTCAAAAGGAGGATGTTAATCCTTTTTCTTAAAAAAAAAAAAAATCCTCTCTTATTACAGAGATTGTTAGACGGGATTTTTATTATCCCCAAACTCCATCAACTGAATAGTTTGCCATGTAGCATGGAATATACAGATTAACATATGAGTTAACTAAACAAAAGTTACTTATAAAATAAGAAAACTTTAAGCTCTTTATTCATAAATAAAAATCCCACATAAAAGAATAATATTTCTATTAAAGTACCCACTTCCCTATCATTTTTGTATTTAAATTGAATGGAAATCATCATTAAATTAAAATGGTCCACAACGTAATGCTGGTAGTGCACAGGGAACTGAGCATAAAAGGGAAGTACCGTAGGACAATTAACTACAATGGTATTCTTGGCTAGTATTGGAAAACTTAAGTTTAGTAAAACTTTAAAGAGGGGAAAAGGTGCATGTTTAAAGATAAACTTAACTTACTAAAGTCAGTTTTAATATATTTTAACTTTATTTTACATTCAGTGCTTTGAAATGGGTAATCACATCAATTCTCTTGAAATTAATGGTTTATATAGAATCAGATATAAAGATATAAGGGTCTCAGAAAGATGGGACTGTTCATTGTTCTGGCGCATATGCAGAGACAATGCTGACTCAAAAGCAGCCAAGTGGGCAGCTGCCAATGGAAATACTAGGCAGGCATAGCTCAAAGCAGTAATTAACAGAGCAGATGCAGAGCTTGACGAGGATGAATAATTGCATAGACAGCAACAGTAAAAGGAGCAGATAACAGTACTAGTTTTGTAAGAAGTTAGATAAGCTTTTTGTGCTCATGGATTTGTTAGCAAGACCACTTCAATGCCTAATAGCACAAGAAGAAGATCTTTTAAAATGCTTTGATTAAATTGACATGCAACTTTATATAATACTTATCAGTAAAGATATTTAAAAATCAGTCAGACACAAGAAAATGTAGAGTGAACATAAAATAATTTTGAAAGTAAAGAATGAAATAATATTCTAGGGGCATCCAGCTGTTTTTTGGAATTCTTAAGTTAAATGAAATGTTGAAGAAGGAGGCCCCTTTAGTGCGCATCATTTTCTAATGTGTGTGTGATGGATGTATAAAACCTTCCCTACTAACCAGCAAGGCTCTTGAGGATAAGTTGCATGTCTTTTATGTACTCTAAAAGTACAAGTCCCAGTGCCTGTGTATAAATAAATGGAATGAGTGAAATAATACATTTTTGTTTCTTCAAAATATAATGAAAATGGACAATCTGATTAAGCCTGCATTAGTAAAAGCATTCAGAGTAAGTTGTTTACATGGATGCTGACATATGACTCGGAAAAATCTTTCAGGAGTCTTTATATTTTGAGAAACAGTAACTTTAAAAACTAGAAATATGCAGGAGTAATAGATGCATTTATAGCAAACTTGGAAAGTGGGTTTCAGAGTTTTAAGTATTTAAAGAAGCTAAGGGAGGCATAGAAGGAAGCTTGGTATGTACGATTCAGTTACAGCCTTTTTCCTTAGGACATATGTTGCAAGGATAATTGCTCTTATGAATGTAAAGGATTCAGTGCTCATTACAATATCAAGTGCTTTAACCTAGAGAGTTTTTCTTATATACCCATTTTATATCATTCTATTTTCTCTAAGTTATCATTGAAAATGCATACTTTCTATTGTCTACTTATTCATTAACTCACAAATAATTTATTGAGTACCTACTGCATGCCAGGCACTATCCTAGATGCTGGAAACATTGCTATGAAACCCACCCCCACCCCCAAATTTGTGCACTTACAGAAATTTTATTCTAAGGACAGACAGTAAGACAAATCAGCAAATATATAATAAAATGAATAATGTTAAGTGTTAAGGGGAAAAAATGAAGCAGAGAAGGGGGATAAGAAATCTGAGAAAGGAGTGGAATTTTAAATTGAGTGGCCAGGTAAGTCCTCACTGAGACATGCCATTTGGATTAAGTTCTGAAAGAATTGAAGGAGCTCGTCATGGGCATCTCGGGGGAGAGCCTTCCAAGCAGGGGAAATCCCAACCGGCAAAGGCCATGAGGTGAAAGTGCTTGTCATAGTTGCAGAGCATTGAGGGTGCCCCGAGGGGACCAAGGAGGCGAAAGTAGAGGGAGATGAGATCAAAGGGGGGGCAGCAAGCCAGGACATAAAGGACCTCATAGGTAAGAAAGGAAGCCATTGGCGTGTTTTACGTAGGGGAGTGATATTATCTCCCGGCCACAGGATCACAATGATCACCAGTCCTATCAATACAATTTGTATTGTAGTATTGAGGATATCATGCAGGGGTACTCAAATGGTAAATGTATCTGGGCTTCCTCAAGTAATAAAAGGTGCTCATATTACCCAGCTCAACCTCAGGTTTTTAGCTTTTCCGCACCTTCTAAGTTAACTGAAGGGCGGAGAAGACTGGCTTTGCAATTCGCAGCTGGGGCTGAGTTTCACGTCATAACCCCTCCCTTGTGAAGCTACTGCCCAGTTAAGCCCATTTGAACAGCGCACAAACGCCAGTGCGGGTTATCAGTCAATACGCGTGCTGTGCACGCCGGGAGTTGTAGTTCCTCCCCGTCTCGTGCTGCGAGCCCGCCCGGACCCGCGAGCGCCCCCAGCGGCGCACAGGCTCCGGGAAGCGCAGCTCCTGCGGACGCCAGGAGCGTTTCCTAGCAACGGGGGAGCGGCCACGTCACAGCGCGGGTTCTAAACGCTGCTACCCTCCGTTGGGCCTTGGTGTGAACCTTCAGTCACCTGCGTGCTGCAGGGAGCACTGCTCACAGCCCCGTGTCCGTCTGTCCTTACCCGCCTATCATC
>NW_005359881.1:884390-907305 GCF_000412655.1 Myotis brandtii
TCCCAGCATTTAGTTCTGTATAACGTTTCCGCGAGACAGGGCTCATGGTCGTCCGGTGTTCTGAGGAAGAACAGAGTAAGAGGAAATGCCTAATTCTAATACTAGGCATCACTTCAAGGCATTGCAGTACCTAATAAACCACTTTTTCTCTGAATATTTTAAGTGTAAAACTAAATTCCTTTCCATATATTCATGGTCTTGATTTTGCACTATTTTATTTCAGTTCCATGGTATAAACTAGGGGGCAGATTTTGCTCGGCCATGCCATTGCTGGGGTTTATCTCATTGCGATGTTGACAGGAGGCACAGACAGTTACAGGATCCAAGATCTAAGAGGCCACTTAAATTGGCATTAGATTTTTTAAAATGTGATGTGATGTAGATGCTATTTGCATCTTAAAAGACAATGAAAATGTTGAAAGTGACTTAAAAATGCCATCCCATCTTTTTTTCTTGGAGCAGGGCTCCCAGCCGTGGCTCTGTAACATTGAATTGATAGAGAACGGTTGGTTGTGGGGCTGTTCTGTGCATGGTGGAATGTTTAGCAGCATCCCCTGCCTCTATCCACAGGTGCCAGGAGCAACACCCTCCCTTACCCAGTGGTGACAGCCAGAAATGTCCCCAGACATTGCCAAGTGTCCCCTGGAGGGCAAAATTCCGCCCCCCACCCCCCCATTTGAGGGCCACTGCCTTATACAGTTAGATTCTGTCAGAGTGATAGTTATTAGGTAACAATTTAGAAGTAAAATCAATTAAAATAACTTCCCCAAGGCATAACAATCATTGCAGAGAGAATGTATGAGTACGATAGTATTAGAAAGCAGATGTTCTGACCAGCTAGTCAGCGATTTTTTTATATGCAGAGTTGGAAGTCTGAAGAGAGCTTTATAAAACAGTAGACACAGACCTCTTGCCTCAACTCTCTTCCTGTAATTTAATGCAGTGCGTGTATCAATCTAGCGCTTCATGTTGAATACCTTGAGAGAGAGAACTTGGCAGTGAATTTCTATAGTTTATTAAAAACTCAAACAGCCATTTGAGACAACTCAGGCCTCACATTTACAGCCTCTTTAAAAAGAATTGACCAGGTCATTTTTCAGAATAGTTTCCCCATTTCTTTGACATAGTGCTTGACCAGTTAGGATGATAGCTCCGGAGCCCTAGCTCAGCTTTCATGGCCATACAGAAAACCCAATTAGGATGGCCAGACGCTTTATGGAGAGCATTTAGCCGAGAACATGCCCCCTCCCCCTCACTATCCCCTCACTCTTCACTGATGCCCAGGAGGCCCGGTCCTGGCTAGCAGGAGAACTTAGTTATTTGTGGTGAGAGTACTGATGGAAATGTGCGTGCGTTTGATTTTTCAGCTCTAGAAGCGCCATAAAGTTAGGACAAACTGGTGTTTATTTCAGGACTGAGCAAGTAAATGTTTCTGAAATCACTCCCTATGTGATATCTTACGCACTTTTGACTTATTAGTCATGATTTCATATAACCTAAATACAACATTGTGGTGTAACTGCCGATTAGGAGAACTATAGTAAGAAAGTTGTGTGTGCTGTGTATGCCCTATATGCTGTGTGAAGTGAAATCAAGTCAGAAAAGGTTTCTGTGCCTTCCCACAGCTTTTTAAAGAAGATAGTTTATTATACTAAAGCCACGAAAATGTTGGTGGTAGAATGCAGAATTAATTGCTTAATGTTAAATTTACCTGGGAAATCCAAATTTAAAGATTCTAAGTATTTTCCCATTTATGTTATTTCATGGAGTATTTCTATAGGAGCTGAATAAAATAATTGAATAAAATAATGATATTGATCATTAACACCGGCTGCACTGGTCTCAGCACTTAAAAGATTAACTTTGTTGTTCCTCGCACCAATACTATAACGTATGTAGCTTATTATCCCTTTTTACAGATAAGAAACACAGCACAAAGTTCAATGACTTGGTCAAGGTCACAGCTACTGATAAAGATTCAATTCAGCTGAGCTCCATTCCGAAGTCCACGTTCCCAACCATTAGGAAAGGCACGACACTGTTACAAACACTATACGACACAAATTCAACATGAAGATCTCATTTAACAGCAGTGGCACATTATCTGGTAGCTCACTCAAGTTTTTTAAGTTTTTATCACAGACAAGTCTGTAAATTTTGGTCTGAAAAGACCATATTTTACTAAAAAATTGTTCGAAAATAAGAAATAAGACATCGAGCTCATTCAATGAGTAGCAAGTGCTGTCAGAAACCAAATAAGACTATGTCAGTTTATGGTTTCTTACCGCCCCTATTTTGTATGTGACATAGATGTGATCGATGCGTCATCTGGAAATGAAGCTCCTTTGTAACAAAAGTGAATGTTTAAAATACCGGAGACCAACGTCTTCTTGAGCTCAATGTGCGGACTTATGGGATGAAACACGTAGGCACAGTGCTCCCGTGTGTCCTGCAGCCGTAGTAGGCACCTGCCCTTAACACTTGTCTTCAGCACCACTAGTTGTTTCGTCTTTTAAAAATATTTTTAATTGATTTGAGAGAGAAAGAGAGGGGGAGAGAAAGAGAAACATCCATGAGAGAGAAACATCAATGGGCTGCCCCCCCACACACACCCCCTACTGGGGATTGAGTCCACAACCTGGGCATGTGCCCAGACCTGGCATCGAACGGGCAAACGGGCAATCTCTCGGGGCATGGCAGGACACTCAACCACCTAAGCCACGCCAACAGGGCAACTAGTTGTTTCATTTTCTTATGCTGGACTGGTATGACTTTTTCTCAACCATCAGGCATTCAAATCCTATATTTTTTCTCGCCTCTCAGATATTCTCTTCCCTTTGCTACATCCTTGCATGATCAGAGCAGCGAGCAAAGACGAACACAATGTCTCCGTAAGGAATCATATAGTTTGTGTCGGGGAGGCCATCATACAACAAACGTAAGGCCGCAGCCATGGCACGTGCTTTGAAGACCTTCCCAGAGGCTCCTGAGCAAGTGGTGTTGAAGTGAAGGACGAGGAGAAGTGTATCCAATAGAGGGGAGGGAAGAACTCGCCAAACACAGGGACAGTGTGAGGAGGTGCTGGGTCTGGAGGGAGAGGTGAGCGTGGGGCTGATGCATGAAAGGAAACTCCAGTGGACTGAGTCCGGGAACTGTGCAGGGCGCAGCCGCGGCAGAACTGACCACGAGTGACCACGTGTGCCATGGTGAGGGGTTTTGTGTTCATCTTAAGTGGAAACCAGGGGGAAGTTCGCTGCTGTTCTAGATGGTGTTTAGTGCTTCTCTCACCACAATCATCATTTCTGGCATTATAGAACACTCTGCATATTTTCAACTATAAAAAAATAACACCACAACAGTTTCTGACCAAAAAACAAGTGTCACGTTATAAAGAATCATGGCCACTAACAGAGTAACATGAGGTGCTCCTACCTGGGATGGTGGCATTTTTAGGAATCCTGGAATACAGTTGTGTTCCTCAGTTCCTGAAATTGTAATAGTAGGATCTTTTCGTCTCATTTTTCAACTTACAGTTGGGAAACTATAGTGGGTGCTGTTGGATTTAGAGATGATATAATTAACTAGAGGCCCGGTGCATGAAATTCTGCCTCTCGGCCCTGCGGCCCTGCCCACTGGTCATTCTGGAAAGTCGTTCTGCCGTCCGGTCTAATTAGCATATTAGCTCTTATTATATAGGATAACTTTCCTATTATAATGCAGACAGTTGGGGAACAAATGTGTTTTCAAAGATACTGATTTTTCATAAATCATTTTAAAAAATTAAGGTATAACTTACATTCATTAAGGTTCACAAGTCTTAAGTGTTGTCGCCTGATGAATTTGCACATATGTAACCACTACCCAGAACAAGATGTCAAACATTTCTTGCACTCATTACCCTGGTACCTCCTCCTAGTTATAACCCCTCCCTCAAAGCTAACCACTGTGCTAACTTCTGGTTTTGAACTAGATGTAAATGGAATTATATGGCATGTGCTCTTGATCTGGTTACGTTTGCTCAGTATTACCTGTAAGCTTCATCTGTATTGTTGCTTGCAACCACAGTTTGTTCTTTTCATTGCAATATACTATTCTATGGTATGAATATACCACAGCTTAGTCATCCTTTCTACTGTCCACAGAGATGATATCTTTTGAGGTTTAATTAATTTAATCCCCAAATAGGATAAACACTTGATCTTATTTGGGGATTATTTTGTTTGGCTTAGCCTTTTCTTCTGTTTGTCATGGAGCAACCTGTTGTTTTGTGGTGAAATTACCCCAGGTTCTCAGGTTTCATAAGTATTAGTGAACCATATAAAATTGTCGTCTTGTGGGTCAAAATCGGTTGAATGGTAGTTTTCCACTAGGCTTTGTTTCTGGTGATGTAATCTTCCTTTCAGCCCGGGGCCTCCTAATTACTGTGAAACCTCACCTCTTCACAACCCAGAAACACTGAGAGCCAGTGCGCAGTGCTCCCCGCTCCCCGCTCCTCTAGAAGAGGAATGAGAGGCACTGATGGGCTTGGTGATTAGACTGATGTTACAGAGAGGCAATTGAAAGCGCTGGGAATGGACGCCAGGGCTCCTGGAACCTTTGCTCCCATTCTAGATACAAACGGAGCTTTCATTGTGTTGGTAATCTCAGCGCACTCACCTAGTTGTGTGAATATACTGAGTATCATTCTAATGCAATATTTCCCTTTTTGCCTCAGTTTGAGTAATCAGGTTGGGATGAATGATTTCTTTGATCAACAAATCATGTTCATTTACACCCCCCACCCCTGCCCCGGTTCTAGTGCAGCAGATTTCGAATGGCTCAAATGCCACTTTAGTGACTTTTAATATGAGAACGTTTGATTTTTTTAGTTACCTTATTACGCTTCAGAGGGAAAATGAGTTACACTTCCCCCAAAGTTTAAATTTTTCGGGAAAGAGGAGTTAGAATAGGATGTTCTTCAGTGAAACTCCTGATTGGGCTTTTACTATGTTCTTATGCAGGTTTAAAGGTCATTTTTCTTAAACAATAGTATTTAAAATTACAAAAAACTTTCAGGTTCTCTAATACTTTTCATGCAACTGAAAACAAGGTTCGTGTGCCTACTGTGAAAAATTAATTTATATCCTTCTTGTGGGAGTGACGGGCCACCTGCCCACGTTCATGAACTTGGTGGGATGTCAACATTTGGCAGGATTGGCATTTACTAAATCAAAACCCCGGGGGCGCTCCCAGACTTGACTCAGCAGATGGGGCTGAGAAAGGGCCGAGGCTGAGGCTCTCAGGCGGACGATTAGCACGTGAAGGGAGATGCTGCCCCTGCTGGGAGGGGCCCTGTCACACGCTGTCGCATGCTGCCATCTCTCCGCCCCGCTCCTCCTGGAGGGTTTGGCAGATGGTTCCGGACTTCCTTAAAGTACCCTGGAGTGTGCAGGCTGTTCGAGGTGGGACAGAATTACGAAGGAACAGGTCACTGGTGCTCTATGACAAAACAGAAGAGCTCTGTGAGCTCCCGCTTTGGTCACAGAGCTGCTGAGTCTTAGGAACCAAAGAGAGCACTTTTCCTTGAATGTTCATTTTTAAAAAATCAACACAACATAAATGTAATAACTGTCAAAGTTAGAAATTCCTCAGAGTAGTTTTCTGCGTTGACTTTCATTGGGCAACTTCCCCTCTCTTCAAGCGAGAGCCCCGTTACCTCCCTCGACCTTCCTGGCCGTGCCCAGTCCTCACCTGACTTTTCTAGGTGTTCGATCCCCTGTTCTTATCTCAGTTCTCTTGCTCTTTCCCTTTTAGTGTCCATTTCAGTCTTCCTTTCTTATCTCCTGAACTCCTGGTGTCTTTGGAGAAACTGACCTTGCCCGTGGGCGTTGGGGCTGCAGCCTGTGACCTGGTGTTCCTTAGCCCGTGTTTGCCCGGCCTGCCCAGCTCAGAGTACCAGTCGGCAACACTTAAGTCCGAAACCCGAGGAACCGGGACCCACCCACCGCCATGAGAGTTTCGTTTGTCCCGTTTATTTTTGGCTGGTTGTTAGCATTGATTGAATGGCTTCTTTATGCAGTCAACCTTCAACTTGACCTGTGCAGTCTCGCTCCTACCTCTCACCTCTCAGCTTGGACATGCAGTAGTTTAACCCCCGCAAGTTCATACTTTCATGTTATTGTCTAGACACCAGAATTCAAACTTCACATGCTGGCCTAGAAAATGTTAAGTAGGACTTTTAAGTACCTTACATGTTTGGATTATTATCCACTTTTGACCTGATACTGTTTCTTTACCCTCAACCCTATGAATTTCTGGACTTTAAGTAAACACATTTAGAGCAAATGTCTCTACCTTGGCACTGTCTTTGGATGAATATTTTGTTGCAGGAGCTGTCCTGTGCATGGAAGGATGTTTAGCATCATCTCTGGCCTCTACCCACAAGATGCCAGTAGCTCCTCCCCATAGTGTGACAGCAGAATGTCTCCAGACATTGCCAATTCCCCATTATATTTCCACTGGTGCGGTGTCTCCTCATGTAAATACAGAATGCTCCCAGAACTACTAACACCTGCTGACCTACCGTGGTTGGAGAGTGGCATGTTCAAGGTCATGCTGTCCATTCAGTGTACATTTACGGAATGTCTGCCAGATCCCAGGCTAGATGTTGGAAAGAAAGAGAAGACTAAGACACGCTCCTGGTACCTATCTTAGTACATCAGTATCCACATTACCACGTCTTCCTGGGAGCCGTGTTCTCTGTAGAGGAGAAGCAATGCATGTTGCGCCTGCAGCCGAGTTAATCTGAGTATCTGTGGATAACTGAATGAGTGACCCTACACGAGAGAATGAGCATGGATCCTGTGACCAGACACACCTTCATTCAAACCACAATTTGCTGTTTATTACTCTCATGTCCTATAACCTTGAGCCAATTACTTAACATCGCCGAGGCATGATATAACGTACAGTTTTGGTGTGAAATCCCAAACTCACATAAGTATGGCAGCAGATGATGGCGCTATTGTTGTTATTATTTATTCCTACTTATTGTGGAAAGGATCCCTGAACGCCTCATCTTGAATGGGTGAGTGACAGATGTGTGTGGATAAATAATTTTTTAAAAAATGAAATAAAGCGTGTCTTTCTTGGCCAGGCAAGCACTCGTCCAAGTCAGCCACCATTGAACTTGCCTCAGCGGGAGGGGCCCAGGGTTGAGGGCTAGAGGCACCACGGTCCAGGAGACCTGGGAGTGAGGCCTGGTTGAGAACCACGATGCGTCCCATCTGCAGAAAGGAGTTAGAACAGGATAGTGACCAGACTATGCCAGATGTACAGGTAGGACGTTTTCTGGAGCCTCGTTCAGACAAGCAGAATGAAGGCAAACGCAGCCGCTGTCAGTGTAGACTGAAGCTGAAAGCCCTGAGGCTCTGCTGAAGCCCCCTCATCGGTTTCTCTTCACCTTGCTCTCCTCCTCTCTCAAGTCTAGGTTATAGCTCCTGCTTTTCACGTTTAAGCTTCTACTCCCTTGTGTTACTATCAGGTCTTCCTAGGACTGCCTCGCCTTTGGAGCCGGATTAGAAGCTGGTTGAAGGCAGGAACCATGCATTCGTGCAGATGTATTGTAAGAATACTTAGTAGTATTCCGAGTATTTGTGGAAAGAAGGGGTGCAAATCCAGTCTTACAGCAGCACCTGAGCAGCAGTATATCAAGTGATTCTTGTCTCTTTAAGCCACTTGGGAGGTCTAAAGACAAAGTTGACTTCTCCTTAATTTGTCACTTGATATGCCGGTATCTATGTAATAGTCATTACAATTTTTTTTCAGACATGGCAAGAAAAATCCTTGATTTTCTTTCATCTTAATCTATAGCCTAGAATTAAGAAAACCAACCAGCTAATATTGAGTAACATTACTAAAACATGCTTGAACATACGCACATCATTTTTAATCTTAAAAGTGGTTTTCAAGGTCAATAAGGCAGTGTTATTCTTCCTTTACCGATGGCTACCTTTGTATAAACTATCTGATTTCAAGATTGTATTGACTCTGAAGGTGACTCGGGCTTATGAAATCCCCGTTCTTTGGTAGAGTTGAGTATTCAGATTATTTGCATGCGCTGTCTCACATCTATATTAAACCTTGATCATCGAGATGGTTTGGAGCTGTGGACCTCTATAGATCACTCAGAAGCGACAATGTTTAGCATGACCACAGTTTAGTAACGTCTCCTTTTAATGCTTAAAAGGTCTTTTCTAAAGATGGTTGCACAGTTATAAAGTCTGCAGAACCTTCAGCACCCTTCCCATGTCATCAGCAACTCGCTTCATGTGGTGTCTTTGTTATTTCTTGTGTTTGATTTTGTTTACGGACACAGAAAAGCTTCACTGGCCCGAGCAGGAGCTGGCCCAGAAGTCCGTGCTGCACGCAGAAGAGGCCGTGGCCGCGGACCGCCGCAGGAGCACCTCCCAGTTACCGCCCGGGATCCTGAAGGACATTTTCACCACTGGCACCAGTAGCTACAATGTCCTCCTCCAGAGCAGAGAGGAGAAGAGGCATCCGTCGCAAAGGCGGCCTTCCTCCGCCCAGCCCAAAAGATGTAGGAAGCCCAGCAAGTCTCCCTGCTCGCCTCACAGCAAAGAGCTTCGCAAGACGAAGGCGCTGGTGCCGGGACTGAGCAGCGGCGCCTGGTGCTGCCTCGACAAGCAGTCCGCTGCCCTCATCACGAGCGCCCTGTCGAGTCCTGTGGCCTTTACACATGGTATCTCTGTTACAGGGAACGGCATAGCCCTGACACCCAAATCCAAACACAAGGTCAAGCAGCATCATTTCTCCCCTCTCCCCAAGCCGAAGCCGCAGCCCCCGCCGCAGCTGTGTCGGAGTTTTGAGAAAGATGATTCTTCTGGGAAGAAGTTTTGTATTCTGACTGCCATAAAGCCCACCAACCTGGAGAGGGAGAAGCTCAGGTTCTTCAAGTCCGACTACACCTACAACCCGCAGTTTGAGTACTCGAACCCCTCTCTGCCCAGCGTGCTGGCCAAGCACAGCCACGCGTCGGACCGGTTCCTTAAGCAGGTAAAGCGCCCCTGCAGGAGCGGTGTTTCATGGTTACGTAGCTAAACAGTTATTTGCCGTCTTATAAAAAGAAAAAAGACTTTAAAAGTATTGCAGTTGTTTACATGTTATAGTTAATCCCCATCCTGTCCACCTGGACACGTGACAAGAAATTTCCAGGTAAGTGGCACAGCCTCTATGTAAACTCCTTCACGTTCCATAAAGAATCTGTTTCATCGACTCCGTGGCAGGAAGACTCTTTTATTAGATTTTTGTTGTTGTTGTTAATCCTCTCCTGAGGATATTTTTCCATTGGTTTTTAGAGAGAGTGGAAGAGAGAGGGAAAGACAGAGAGAAACATGGATGTGAGAGAAACACATCCATTGATTGCCTTCTGTTCAAGCCCTGACCAGGGCCCGGGCTGGGGAGGAGCCTGCGACTAAGGTACGTGCCCTTGACCGGAATCGAACCCGGGACCCTTTGGGCCGCAGGCCGATGCTCTATCCATTGAACCACACCAGCCAGGGCGGGAAGACTCTTTATGAGGAAGAAAGCTTCAGATCTGGCTCCCGGCTTTCCTGTGGGAGTTACAGGCCTGGGCCATTAGTGAGCCCACAGGCAAGTGCAGCCCTTTTCCATTTGAGCGGAGGAAATGGGCTGACTGGTTCTGCTTGGCTCTGGACCGCAGTCTCCGGTTCTCCTGGTCGGATCCCACCCCCAGCTGGCTCAGGCCCCACACACATCGGGGCCATGAGCTTTCTAGTGCTTTGCTCACCTAGTTTATCATCATCAAGTCAATATGTAGGCGCTCATTTAAAGAAGAAAAGGATGAAAGTATAAAAGTTATCTTCAAGGTTCGCCAATCCTATGTGACTGGCATGAGCAGCACTTTCCAGAGTCCCGTTCAGACACGCAGCCCATAGCTCCGTGGCATGCCTGTTAGGGCTAACCTTCTCAGGTACCTGAGCTTCACCTGCAGGGCACGGTGCGACCGGCAAAGGCAGACGTTTGGTGAAGTTAACCTTGCACCGGCTGTTCTGGCGCAGCAGGCTTGGCGTGGCTTTGTCGGGGCTGCACGGCGTTGGCAGGCTGGGTAGCACGCATGGCTCCACCGGCCTGGGCTGTGTGGCCTGTGGTAGCGTTTCTGCCGCATGCGGTTCTTTGGGTTTGTGCCAGCAGATTGGGTGGTGTTACAACTGACATGCAATCTGACCAATCATTTAAGCCATTAGGTAGAGCTTATTTTAAGATTAAAATAATTTTAATATTGCTATCTAATTTCCTTTGCTAGAAGAGACCTTTTCTACCACACCTCTGTTTTTTTAGAGGGCAATCACTTTTTATTTAAATGTGCTGAGATTGTGTCAAACATTAATTTAAAAAGTCAGCTGTTGCTTTTATTCCTATTTTGGCAATCACTTTGTGATTTTTTTGGTGGAAATTGCAATTGGTTGAATGTGGGGATATCACATTTCAAATTTATGATAATTATTAAAAAGCTGTTTGCTTTCCCCTCCTAGTGCTGAGAGGAAGGGCTGAGATTTATTCGCCAACACGTTCTAATTTGGAGTCCCACCCCAACCCTGCCAGTCGGGAGAGGTTTCCCGCCACTAAATCCAAGCGAATGTTCTCTCATTTCTGTGGGAGGTGGTGAGGGAGCATCTGCAGCCGCACAGACTGGGAACTGACATGACTTGGCCTGTGGCTCCACAATCTGTGCTTTCACCCAATTCCCATGTTATCCTATTCCTTAGACTGTATTTCTCAAAATAACTGTTATTTGCAAATACACTACGTTTTTGATTACCCATATTAATGGAAGGAAACCTTTATATGGATTAGCTCAGGTGGAAAGGTCATTCCCTGCTCCCTCCCTGGACCGGCTGTCGCCAGGGCAGCCCCCTTGCTCTCCTGTGGTAACAATGCCACCCGGGCCACAGGTCTGCAGGAGGGTTAATAAAGGGAGCAAGCATGGTCAGAGGAGGAAACGCAGTAATAGAAGGAGCCACCAATGGTGATGTGAAAAGGAGCGTGTAGGAGGAGGTGATGTTTAAAAACAAACACCTCAGTGAGAATACACCACTGAATTGACTTATAAAGAAGAAGGCTTTTGAACCTTTGATTTGGTCCCAGGCATCTTGCATGGTAACCTGTGGGGGGAGAGATGCAGTGAGGAAAGACGAGGGACTAAGTATTGAGTGAAGACAGATGTTACAGCCAGTGACACAGGCTTCATTTCTTATGAAAAGATCTGTCCAGGAGCAGAGCTATGTGACTTTTACATATGGCCCCGGAAAGCAATGTCTTGCTTTTAGAGTTTAGAGTAGAAGTGGAACAGGTGATTCATTGTTGTTTAATCCAGTATTTTCCAGCCACATTTGGCTACGGAGCCCTTTTAAAATGATACCTTGTCCACCACTTTTCCATAGAAACAGTTTGCACAGCACTGGCCTAGGAAAGAGGACTGTGACTTCCGGGGGTGACCTCCTGGGGTGATTCAGGATTGGGGGGGGCTCTAGATGGTAGAGTTTATAAAAGGGGGGAATGAAGGGAGGGTTGGAATTGAGTGGAGGTCAAACCAATGACCTTAAATTCTAAAATTAAAACTCAGCCTTTAATTCTGTTGAAACTTAAATACGATACACAGTCATATGGGAAATAGACAACAAACCCATTCAGACTCTCTCCCTGTCGCCTCTTTTTCTCTCTAACTTTGTCCTCACAACAACCTTGTGAGGTAAGTAGGGCAGACATTTTCATCTCCATTTGCCAGCGGAGAAACTCAGCCTGAGAGGGAGGAATGACATGCCTGGGCTGTCACAGCCCGTGAAGGGCAGGCGCCAGGTGAACAGGCCGCCTGGCCGCCCGTCTCCCGCCCCGTCGCACCCGTGTCCCTATTGCACCGAGCGACACGGCAGCTGAGCAGGGAGATGGCTTTAAGCACATGACTGGTGAAGTGGCTCGTGACGGATGGTCAGGTTTCCAGCCTGCTGAGCCGTGGACAGAACCAGCAGGCCAGCCAGCAGCAGGTCCCTCACAGAACGTGTCAGAAGCTGCTTGTACCCGAGACAATGCTGCACAGTTTGTACGGATTTTTCATTTCCTGGGGTAGTGGTTTAAAAGTTACACAGTGCCATTTGATGAACTATTCCTTTTTATTTATTATTATTTTTTTAATGTTACTTTTTAAAATAGATTTTTATTGATTTCAGAGAGGAAGGGAGAGGGAGAGAGAAACATCAATGATGAGAGAGAATCATGGATCGGCTGCCTCCTGCACGCCCCCCCCCACTGGGGCCTGAGCCTGTAACCTGGGCATGTGCCCTTGACCGGAATTGAACCAATGACCCTTTAGTCCACAGGCCGACGCTCTATCCACTGAGCCAAACCAGCTAGGACTGGACTATTCCTTTTTAAATGACAGCTTAAGATAAAAGTCACATGCCATGCAGTTCACCCACCGACAGTGTACAGTCAGTGATTTTCAGAATGTTTAGAATTATGCAACATCACCGCTATCCAATTCAAGGACATTTCACCACCTCCTCCAAAAAAAACCCTGTACCCATTAGAAATGACTCACCGTTTGCCACCAACCTCTCAGCCCTAGGCCAACACCAGTCTACTCTCTCTTTTTCTATGGATTTGCCTGTTCTGGAGATTTCATATAAATGGAATCATTCAGTATGTGGTCCTTTGTAACAAGCTTCTTTTACTTAGCATAATGTTGTCAAGATTCATCCGTGCCGTAGCTGGTATCAGGGCTTTATTGTTGAGTAATACCCAAGTATGTATCTATCACATTCTATGTACCCATTCATCAGTTGATAGACATTTGGGTTGTTTCTGCTTTTTGGCTGTTATGAATAATGCTGCTGTGAATATGTGTGCACATTTTTGTGTGGACCTATGTTTTAAGTTATCTTAGGTGTACACCTGGTAGTGGGTCATGTGTAGTTGGTCATATGGTGGTAGATTGTGTAGTAGTGAGTCATTTGTGTTAAAGAGAAGCGAACACATTGGAATCTTGAAGGGAAGGCAGGGGAGGGTGGGTGGAAGGTTATCAACCAAAGAACTTGTATGCATATATGCATAACCCAGACAATAGGGTGGTGAAGGCCTGGGACAGAGGACAGGGGTGGGTTGGAGGGGGTTAATGGGGGAAAAAGGGGGACATATATAATTATTTTCAACAATAAAGATTTTTAAAAGAGAGAGAAGTGAATACAGAAAGAGAGTAGTATTTGTAACTACAGGTGTTTGTGAAAGTATGTGCAAGGGCGTGAAAGCTGCTTAGGATCAGAAAGAGGCGGTGCCTCAGTTGTATTTTCATTTGGGATCAATAAACACAGAAAGTCACGATAAATGAGAGTATTGCCGGCTTATTACTCCCCTCGAAGTAACGGGAGGCTGTTCGCTTCCGCGATCTCTTCCTTCTCCAGTCCATCAATATCATGGAGCTGACTTTGCAGAAATACGGAAGCTACGAGAAGTTCGAGCAGGCCACGGGAGGGAGCCTGCTGTCCAAGAGTCGGATCTGGAGCCACGTCAGGAAGTACATGATGAAGGAAGGCTGCCTGGGGGAGGTGAGTCCTGGCGCGAGCGCTGTGGGCACGTAGCCCTCCTCAGGGCCCGCAGCGCTGGCTGCAGGCTGTGTCTCTCCAACCCTGTCTAGCTCCTTAAATTAGTCACGCAGATTTCTGACTAAATACTGGAAGTCTGATTTCCCATTGCATGGAGTTGTGTTTAGTTTCTTTTCTTACCGCCATTCCTGTATCGCTTGTGGGAATAGGTGAGTGGTTTCATGAAAACTATCAATGAAGACATTGCCCTGGTGGCCCCTCCCATTGGAAGCCAGGTCCTGGCGTTGAGTGTGGACATAGCTCTGGCCCGCAGTGAGCAGGCCTCCGCCTGCACCCGCCCTGCGTCATTGCAGCCGGGCTGAGCGCAGCGGGACAGGGCCTGGTCGCTCCTCGTGTCTTCCCCGCAGAGCCCTTGCCTTCCTTCCAGTCCAGGAAGGGCCCTGAGGTCCCACAGGCTCAGCATCGGAAGGGCCAAGGGACCGGCCCTCAGTTCATCCTCTTGGTTCTGGGAGCATCGGGGTGTTCCTGGGCTTTGTTCCCCCACCTTCACAGTTGCTGATGTCTCTGTACCTTCCCTGTGGCCCTCAGGTCGTGGTCCACCTCACCGAGGACCTGCTCTCCCGCGCCTCCATGACGGTGGTCAACGGCTGCCCCACGCTGACCATCAATGTGTCCACGGCCCGGGAGCACTGGCTGGAGGGAATGCTGAGGCACGAAATCGGTAGGGCGGCCCCTGCACCGTCCCGCGTCGTACCAAATGAACTCCACAGACACACTCTTTGTAATGGGGTTTCGTAGTTGTATTTGGCAAAAAGCAATGGAGTTAGTTATTAGGCTTCACTTGAACTCGAGCTACGCTGATTAATGTCCCATTTCAAGTTAGCTTCTCGGGGCCCTGTGCAGCAGCATTAAGCTTAAAAAGTCACTGACGCCAGGACTTCAGTTCCTTGACCTTAAACTGAAGGAACTGAATGACCTGATCTCTGAGATTCTTTTCAAATATCGTCTATGATTCTTCCCTTTACAAAAATACAAAAATAACCTCTTCCGAGGAGCCCTGGGAGCCTGGGGGGCGGGAGGGGGAGGGGGGCAGTGTGCTCCTTCCCATCAGAGGCTTCCGGCGGCTGGCTTCTGCTGTTGGGGTTGATTTGGGCTGAGAACGGCTGGCAGGGTCTTGGGGAAGGAAGTAGACTGGCGTTTCCTGCGTCCATGGCCCCTCCCGCAGGCACACATTACTTCCGGGGCATCAACAACCTGCAGCAGCCCTGGGGCAGCTGGACGGGCCGCCGGAAGCACGAGCTGAAGCCCAACAACCCCACGGAGGAGGGGCTGGCGAGCATCCACAGCGTCCTGTTCCGGAAAGACCCCTTCCTGTGGCGGGCGGCGCTGCTCTACTACACCGTGTTCCAGGCCAGCCGCCTGTCCTTCTGCCAGCTCTTCCAGGACATCGGGAAGTTTGTCAAGGACCCCAACACGCGGTGGGATTACTGCGTGCGGGCCAAGCGGGGCTGCACCGACACGGCCCAGCCAGGTGGGTGGCCCCGGGCCATCGGTCCTCTGACTTGGGGTGAGGATTAACAGGAAAAACAGGAGTGATGAATGTGCCCGCTGAACCCTCGTTAAACACGACACAAGCTTAGTGATTAGGAACCACTCACTGGGGTTCACCAGTTGTCCCTAGAGTATTTGAAACCAATTCCAGACATCTGTCCTTTTACCTGCAGATACTTCTGTACGCGTCCCTAACCGATAAGGACAACTTGTTCACAACCCCCGGGCTATTAGCATAGCTAACCAAATCCACAACGTCAGAGCACAGGACTCCCGAATACAGGCTTAGTGATTAGGAACCACTCACTGTGGTTCACCAGTTGTCCCTAGAGCATTTGAAACCAATTCCAGACATCTGTCCTTTTACCTGCAGATACTTCTGTACGCGTCCCTAACCGATAAGGACAACTTGTTCACAACCCCCGGGCTATTAGCATAGCTAACCAAATCCACAACGTCAGAGCACAGGACTCCCGAATGGTGGGTTTCAGTCCACTTAACAGCAACATTTAACCAATTCGCACGTTATGTCATGGTGGGAGGAGGGTTTTCTTTGTAAATGAACACTTTTTTTTAAAAGGATCAGATCTCACGAGCTGTTTCTGCTCATCATGTCTTCATCCACATTTTTTTTTCTATTTATAAACCCCATATTCTTTAAAACCCAGTCCTAATTCTGGATTTCTTAGGGAAGAACAGTATCAGAATCACCTACAGTTATTTTAATGGTGTGTGTTTTTAAACTAGCAGTTCTGACATCCTATGCTTCCACACTGCCCCCGTGAGACGTCCCCCGCCCTCCCCACCGGACACCCGCATTGCATCATGGGAGTTAAGGCTGCAGTCGGAGGGTGGGGTGGGGGTGAGGGTGGGATAATTATTTATAAGAGTCATACCATTTAAGTTACCAGTGCTTCTTTATAATTAGGGGGAAATGCTATTTTAATTATGGGGATGGGGACCTGGGGAGGAGAGATTCTTAAAAGGGAGCTGCTGGTCTCCGTGTGATCCTGGTCCTTGCAGAGACCTCACATTGGAAGTTTCACAGACAGAGCAGCTAAACACAGGACACGTGGCACCTTAGAAAAGCCTCCTGTACAGGCCGGTCCCTCGACGGGATGGTCAGCACCTCATTCCTGGGCGCTGTCTCGGACATGGGGTAACACGCTGTGGTCCCTGCAGGCTGCTTCAGTAAGGACCAGGTGTACCTGGACGGCATCCTGCAGCTGCTGCGGCACCGGGACTCCATCGACTTCCCCCTGCTGACCGCCCTGGGCAAGGTGAGTGGCAGGGAAGGCGCCAGGCGCCCCGCCCCCGCATCGCGCAGCACTGCCGCCCGCCGCTTTGTGATGCCATCAGGCGCGGGTTCAGACTGCTCTTATCTGTGCTCGGAATTAGCTTCCTCAGCGTGATACAGGAGGGAAGAGATGTGTTCTCTCACAGAACCAAACAGCAAAAGTTCCTTGTGGACAACAAGAGATAAAGAAGGGAATAGGAAATGTGGGGATGCGGTATGTAGTTTCATTTATAAACATCTTTTTCTAAAGCATTTGAAAGCAGTCTGTAGGTATAACACTACCCCCCCCCCTTAAAAATATTTTTATTAATTTCAGAGAGGTAGGGAGAGGGAGAGAGAGAGAGAGAAACATCAATGATGAGAGAGAATCATTGTGCATCTGCCTCTTACATGCTTCACACTGAGGACTGAGCCCGCACCTGGGCATGTGCCCTGATTGGGTTTGACCCCAGTCAGGGCACATACAAGAAGCAACCAATGAATGCATGAATAAGTGGAACAACAAACTGATGCTTCTCTTTCTCCCTCTCCCTCCCTCCCTCTTCTCTTTCCTCTTTCTCTCTAAACTCAAATAAAAGGGTCCTGGGCTCAATTCTGGTCAAGGGCACATGCCTGGGTTGCTGGCTCGGTCCCCAGTAGGGGGCGTGCAGGAGGCAGCCAATCAATGATTCTCTCTCATCATTGATGTTTCTATCTCTCCCTCTCCCTTCCTCTCTGAAATCAATAAAAATGTATTTAAAAAAAAATAGTCCACATACTTACTACCCAGGGAAGAAATTGCTCTTTAAATGTGACTGATAGTTACATTTAAAACTGACCCGCCTCCGTTCCTCAGGTCTCCTATGAAGACGTGGATCGCTTGAAGGGACTGGGCGTCACTGAGAACATGAGGGTCCCACAGTTCCTGCTGGACCAGGAGCGGTACATGGAGCACTTAGAGAAGATCATGGAAGTGAATGAGCTGACGGACAGGGAGCTCAGAGACCTTATCTGTTAATTAGTATCCTTGCGAGCAGCGCGAAAGTGTACCCTTATATTCCCATTTGGTGCCTCAGCACCGGCAGATTTGTAAAGAAGGACTGTTTACACGAGTTTCTGCAGACTGGTCGGCAGTATTCAGCGGAGTGTTTAGGATAAGTACAAACCTGAAACTGTTTCCTAAAACGGGTTCTACAGGCTGCAAGGGAAGTGACCTGTTTTCATCTGATTCCATCCGATTCTCAACGGAATCAGATGAAAATACTACTGATGAGCGTTTTTGAAGAATCTTGGTCAAACCGAGCGGTAAACTTCTGCCTGAGCACCAAGACCAGCTTCGGCCATAGCCTGCCTCCCGTGCTGTTCACACGCCACGGTTACGTTTTATTTTACGAGGATGATCATTATTCTCCTCTGAAAAGTTAGTTTTTTATGCCCCCGAACAGCTCCATCTAAGGTTTCTTATTTCTCTTATATGTTAAGTAATGTTAAGGGGATGGGGACAATTTGAAAAGTTTCATTAGTTCTTTACATCTTATTTTTTCACCTTACCAGTTTGTAGGAACTCAATTAGAGAATTGTGTCCAGTTATTCCTTATCTAAACTCTGTTTTCATTCGCTGAAACATATTATACCCCTTGTAAATGTTAACCAAGGTTTAGGGTCTCTCCCTCTCTATTCCTTTATAGAAATGGTAAGTACAGGTTCCAGAGAGGTTTGTCTACGTACATTGGAATAGTTGGGGAAGAGGGAAGCTACTCACCTTCTCATTAAATGGAGCAACAAACAGGACAGGTAGGCTGACCCACTTCCCATCGGAGCCAGATGTCAACAAGTAGCGTCTACAGTGCACCTGACCTTGCTCTGAGAACTGGCATTGCCGGGCCCTGCCATCGGCTGAACCATCCCTGTGATTGGCTTGTGTCCTTGATCAAAACCTTTGGCTTCCCCAACCCAACAGTGACATAGTTTAAATTTCAAAAATGAGAGTTCTGATTGGCTACATTTCTCCTGCCAAAAGCTTACCCACTTGGCTTTGTAATTTATTTTGATATATACTTGCATATACATACTTGGGATCAAATGGCTCTTCAAACAACTTATTTTCATGATCAGAAAGAATACTGCTCTAGATAGCCCATTCAGAATTGCTATTGTAACAAAATTGAAGAATAAAGACCCCCCCACCCCCAAAAGTAACCCACACAAAATTGCTACTGAAATTTCTACGCAAAGCTACCTGAGAGTTTATGTTTACCTCACTTCAGGCGTAAATATGGTGCTACGATGGGTGGGTGTCCACTGACAGCCTGGCCGTCATGCTGGGAAAGACTGGGCACCCTCCCGCAGGCCGCAGGCCGCAGGCCGCAGGCTGGTGTGTGATTGTTCTCCTTCACGTGGCCACAAGGGCTTGCCTTAAAGGAGATCGCTGCAGCAGGCAGGGTGTGGCTGGTGCCTGGCGCCCGGCAGAACCCTGCTTCCCCCTCAGGGGCCGGGGGCCAGCCCTCGGCCTGGGGTGGGGCTGCACATCCCCGTGGCTGGCCGTGCGCTGGCCTCACACACACACACACACACACACACACACACGGCAGCACCACTGTGGACCCACTGCTCTGCTTCCTTGTAGCGGAGCCCTCCAGGCTCAGCTTCATGTCTTGTCTCTGATTTCATCGTCAAACTTCTCCAAGGTGACTGTGGAAAGTGTCTGATTAGCTGGAATAGAAGCATAGGCAGAAAGGGCAGGATCTGTGTCCTGTGACTTAAGCTCAATGCTCGGGAGCTGAGCATCTGTGGGCAGTGACACGGCTCCCCCTGCGGACGATTCCGCTGCAGAGGAAGGTCCAGCAGCCCTCAGCTCCTGGGTGGGTGGCCTGAGTGTTAAGTGGGTGACATTCTCTGTCTGGTTTGGGAAAGGGAGACTTTCCTGCCTTACGGCTTCCAATAAAAGCAAGAAACGTGAGCACCATCCAGACAAAAAACTTTAAATCACACCGACTGTCTTGGGACATTTTAAAAGTTAGCGAACCAAAAGTAGTTTCAGATGCGCAGAAAAGCTAAGCTTTAAAAGTTGGGATTGAAGATTTAATTAAGGTACTTCTCTTTCCTGAGATAGAATTCTAATGTCAGTTTTATTCCCTAAATAAAGGTTTAATAAATAAACTATAGCAGCAGTACTTAGGGGAATAATTGAAGATCACATTTTAGAATTGTAATAGTTATTTGTCCTAGACTATTGATGCTTAGGATTTCATCAGTGTTGTCTACTGAAATTCTAGCAGATAGGATCAAATGCACTTCCTGATGCACTGTCTGGTTTTCACACAAGACAGGATTCAAAGTGAAATTGTTGGCAAACAAAATTCCATAGTCTTCATTTCTCTATATTTTCACCTTTGTAAACATGTTTAAAATTTGTATGGCTGGTTTTGTAAATCTTTGGGCATTTTGTGTCTAGATATAAACAAGAGCACTGAGGTTCTTAGTGGAGTATGTGACTATATGTGCATGCAAACTTCTGTCCTTTGGAACCTAATTATATTTTTCTTGTGGAATTTCTGGGTTGCTGTGTGGTGATTATTGAGAGGAGCATGGATCACGTTGAGCCTTATTTATAGAGAAAGGTTACATTTGCCACCCTCCACTTCGCCCCAGTTAGTGCAGCTTGTATTCTCATGGGAAAGGAGAGAGGGATCATTCTGTCTTTATTTACTGCCCTGTTCATTGAGTAAATTTTGTTTAATTTTTTTTTTATTGATAGAGGAATAGAGAAGGGAGAGAGAGATAGAAACATCAATGAGAGAGAATCAGCATTAGCCAGTTTGGCTCAGTGGATAGAGCATCGGCCTGCGGACCAGAGGGTCCCAGGTTCCATTCCGGTCAAGGGCACATACCTTGGTTGCAGGCTCCTCCCCAGCCCAAGCCCTGGTCAGGACTCATACAGGAGGCAACCAATCAATGTGTTTCTCTCACATCCATGTTTCTCTCTGTCTGTCTTCTCCCCAAAAATCAATGGAAATATATCCTCAGGTGAGGATTAACAACAACAACAACAACGAAGTTGCTACACAGCAAAGAAAACACAAAAAGACAACCTAAGGAATGCAAGAAAATATTTACAAATCATATATCTGATTAGTTAATACCCAAAATATGTAAGGAACTCCTAAAACTCAATAGCATAAAAAACAATCTGATTTTAAAATGAGCAGAATTGAGTAGATATTTTCCCAAATTAGACAAACAAATTGCCAACATGTACATGAAAAGACGCTTAAAACAGATAAGTGGAAATCAAAACTATGAGATTTTATAATAGCTGAGAGAGGCCATTATAAAAAAGATGAGATTGAGTGTTGGTGAGGATGTGGAGAAAAGGAAACCCTTGTACACTGTTGGTGGGAATGGGAACGTCCCCCCAAAATTAAAAATAGAACTACCATATGATCCAGCGATTCTACTGGGTATATATTCAAAGGAAATGAAAACAGGACATCAAATAGATATCTACAGTCCCATATCCATTGCAGCATGACAATAGCCAAGACAACCTAAGCATTCGTCACCAGATGAATGGATGAAGATGTGGTATGTATCTACAATGAAATAGAATTCAGCCCTGAGAAGGAAGGGAACCCTGTCAGTTTGGACAACGTGGATGAGCCGTGAGGGCCCTACACTAAGTGAGATAATCGGAGAAAGACAAATATTGTATGACATCACTTACATGGGGAATCTAAAAAGGATGAACTCATAGAAACAGGAGAGAAGGATGGTTGCCAGGGGCTGGGGTCATGGAGGCTGGGGAGATGGTCAAAAGGTACAAACTTTCAGTTCTTGAAGATCTAATGGACAGCATGGGGAGCATAGTGAACAATACTGTATTATAGATTGGAAATTGCCCAGAGAGTAGATCTTAAACGTTCTGACCACAATAAAGAAATAGTAATTATATGATGTGATGGATGTATTAACTAATACTATGGTGGTAATTATTTCATAATATACGTGAATCAAATCACCACACACACACCTTAAGCTTAAACAGTGTTATATGTGAGCCGTAGCTCAATAAAGCTGGGGGGAAACAAGACAACTTCACTAGTTGTGTGTGTGTATTGTGTGTCCTTCCAGAGATAGTTTATGCAAATACTCTGCTGTACTTTCAGCACAAATGATAGATTACTACACGTTATTCCATATTTTGAATTTTGCATTTAATAGATCTTGGAGATTATTCTATGACATGAACTCTTTAAAGTTATGGAGGTCCTTTAAAAAAAAACTAACAGGTGGAATATCAGTGGCTGTCAATTTCAAGAGATTGTGAGGCTCGGGAGACCTTTTCCTTCCCAAATGGGGATGAGATAAACCTGAGAAAACCCCAACACCCTATATATTCAAGTTCTGAGGCGCAGCACATATGTAAGGACCTAAGTGTTTCTATCTCAAATTTAGATAAACCAGATATTTGGTTCTCTTGCCTTTTAAAAATAACCCTGATCATATTTATAGTTTATAACTGTATTATGTCCAAGAAAAGCAAGTAGCTTGGCTCTCCCAGGTAAACGGGCTTCCTGGATTTAGGAAGACTGATCCCTTCTGGAGTCGGAAGCTCTGATTTTGTGTGAGCTCCCGCCAGCCTGGGTGAGCGGCTGCGTGCCGCTCCACAACCGCCCACTAGAGGGACCACCAGCCCTTGTCCTCATTCTGGCTGCTCTGCCTCTATTTTCGGCTGGAGGCCCTGGGAGCTGGTTAATCTTGCTGGCTGACCTCAGAGCCAATCCCAAACCTGCACACTGCCTTTCAGCAAGCACGGCTCTTCTGGGGAAGACATCGCCTGAAAGGGCTGGAGAGAAGGGGTCCTGAAGTCTCCCGCATGCCTGTGGCAAAAGCTGTTTGCTCTTCGGTCCGATTTCAGTCTCCCCCTGACAAGTTTGTCACAGAACTCCTTGAGCTGAGCTGAGCTGAGCCGGGGACTGTCGTGTACCTGGGCCACCACTGGCCACTGCTCAGCGGGGCAGCAGCTCACTCAGGGGCATCGCCCAGACAGTAGGACGCCCCCTCCTCTCGGCCCTGATGGAAGGGATCCCAGTGTCCCTGCCCGACCCAGCCTCCGGACACCAGTCCTGCAGCCGCCTGGGTGCCACTGTCCAGCCCAGATGCCAAGCCCAGCCCTCTTCCTGCCTTCCTGCCCTAACACACATGGAGCTCTGGAAACCTCCGCGCTACCTGTGGAAGCGAGGGCCACGCGGAGAAGCCAGCTGGCTCAGCCCGCGGGTGCTTTGAAGGGTGACCTCCATTTGTCTCAGGGCATCCCTGAGGCTGATAAACGGACCCTCTTCCGGACAAGCCAGCCCCATCAGGCTCACCCCACACACGTGGCTCCAGCTCCGTGGAGCTGAGCTTGGGGGAGCCATGCACCCCAGCGGCTGCCCCAGCTGGTCAGGGCAGTGGGCACTGGAACCCACTGCAC
>NW_005359881.1:907393-910567 GCF_000412655.1 Myotis brandtii
CCTGAACGGAGGGCACAGGTAGCAATGGTGACACTGCAAACCCCACCACCCGCCCTCCTGGGCCCGGCTCTCCGTGCCCCCGCTGCAGCCTCCTCCTCTCACTGACAGGGCCCCCCGAGCCGGAACAGCCTCCCTCTTCCTTAGCCTGTTGCCTTTGAAGATCGGGCCTTTGGCTCCGACTAGTCTTTCCCCTAAAACACACCGTCAGCTTTCACCACAGGGAACTCTGCTGGACACTTCCCTCCCCCCACACCCCTGCCCTCACCTTCCCCTGCCCCGATGCCATCTCCCCTCACCATGCATCCCCTCGTCCTACCTCAAGTCCCAGCTCCAGAGACACCTCCCCCAGGAAGCCGCCTCGGATCTGCCTGGGGAAACACCCTCTCCCTCCTCCAAGCCCCTGGGCGCTCTGTGTCTGCTCACAAGCTTTCCTGTGTCCACTCCTCATCGGCGCCCGGCCTCTCAAGAGCATTTCAACCATGGCCTTTGGATCAGAGCTGAGTCGGAATCCCCACCTTGTCACTCACCGGATGTGCAGCCCAGGAGGTCACTTACTGTAAAATGGGGGCGATGCATCAGCCTCAAATCCTCAAAGAATGTCCTCAGGTCAGCTGTGTGAGTCCCAGGCGGGGGCACTCCCGGGCAGGCAGCATCCGTCCTTCTCCTCCCTCTCCCTCGCCCCCCCCAACCAGGGCTCCCAAGACCCCTTAGGCTAAGGATGCCCACCTGTGGGCATGCACCTGTGGGGGGGGGGGTGCTTCCTGGGCAGACAGACGCCAGAGGCCTCGCAGCTGGGAAAGGGAGCAGGTGCCGCAGGTGAACTCAGGTGATAGTCCCAGCCAGGCAGGGAGCTCCCCTGTCATGTCCTCTCGCTGCCCTTCCTTCTAGTGCAGACCTGCCCAGGGCCTTCCCAACAGGCAGGGCTGCTGGCCTCTGGGCGGGGAGGAGGCAGGCAGGAGGCCCCCATCTGCCCCAGGAGCTGAAGATGAGGAGGGTCCTCCTTCAGGCCACATAAATCAGCTGTGTGACTCCCGGGTGGTTCCTTCCCTCCGTAAGCCGTTGGTGAAGGCTGCCCCTCCCTGTCCCAGCCTAGGCTCAGCTGGGCGGCGGGTGGGAGCCATGAGGGGGCAGTTGCCAGCACCAGGGAGGGGCTCCGGTGGAGAGCTAACGGGGGTGGGGGTGGGTGGGTGTTCTAGCCTGGACACCATCTCAGGGATCACCAGCCTGGGGTCTCCGGGTTTGATTTCATTAGGGGGCCTGTGTGTGTGTGTGTGTATTTTTAGAAAGGAAGGGAGTGCGATATAGAAACATCAATGATGAGAATCATTGATTGGCTGCCTCCTGCACGCCCCCACTGGGGCTGAAAACACAATCCAGCCATGTGCCCAGACTGGGAATCAGTGACTTCATATGTCGATGCTCAGCCACTGAGCCACGCCAGCTGGGCCTGGGTTTTCTCCCAGGTGATGGGAGAGGCAGGAACCAATCGAATCGAGTTGCCTGCCACTGTGGGAGGCGCTGCAGAGGCAGGAGGGAGAGGCAAGGTTTCCAATGGCCTGGCACTCGGATCCCTGCAGCCACCTCTTCAGATCCCTGCAGCCCCTTCTCCCAGGCTCCCTCGGAGGGCACAGGAGACCCACACATCCGGGGCCTGCAGCCGCTGACCGGCACCACCCAGGTCCAGGACCGCGTTGGAGCGAGCCCTCGGCCCCGCCCGTGCCCAGGGCCTAGCCTGGCGGGTACACAGTGTGTGCTGAATGGGTAGAAACACCCCTTTCTTCTCTTCTCTCTGGTGCTTTCCATCTACAGTCCTGGGAGGCAGGCGCAGGAAGGACAGCAGGGGTGGGAGGGGAGGGAGGAATTGGCAGAAAGGCCACACTATGGACAGAGCGGGGTCGGGTGGCAGGGGACTCTGGAGGAGTCGGGGTTAGAAACAACCCACAGAGGGGCAGATAGAAGTGGCGGGATATTACTCAGCGAGGACAAGGCGTGATCTGTGGGGCCACGCAGGACCCAGAGGAGCCTTAAACGCAGGTTGCTAGGGAAGAAGCCGATCTGAAAAGTCTACCGACCATGTGATTCCAACTATAGGACACACTGGGAAAGGCAAGCCCACGGAGAGAGTAAAGGCCAGTGGCTGCCACGGGTTGGGGGGAGGAGGGATGAGGAGGTGGAGCACTCCATCATGAAAGACCTCCTAGCAGAGGGGGCCCCATGGTGAGGTACAGGCCGGGAGGGAGGAGATGATGTGCAGACTTCATAGAGTCTAGGGGTGGGGGGGGAGGTGGCGTTCAGCAGGATGAGAAGCACCTCTGCAGGCAGGGGATGGCATGGAGCTCCCTGGAGGGGCTGCTCTGTGTTTAGGACCCTCAAGCCCCCCTCACCCCGCCCAGAGGCATCCAAAGTGCGCACCAAACACCCGCAGCTGGGGACCCAGCCCCCGAATCTCCCCGAAGCCAGGCAGCTTCATCTGTTTACATTTCAAAACCAAACTAAAAACCACCCCTCAGAATATTTGAGAAGCACACTCAGTCACAGTTAGAAGCTTTATGTAATTTGCAGCCAGAACATCACAGACTGGTGGTCAGAGACGAGAGCTCCCGGCATTGCTCAGCCAGGCCTCGCAGCCCGGAACGCTTTGCACACTCCCTTCCAGCCTTCACGACTGTTCCCTGCGCTGCAACCCAGGCGGGATAGACGCAGAGGTTGGCGGGCCAGAGAGCAGAGGCATTCCGGCTCCCCGCTGGGTTTCTGGTTTGGCCACTGGCACCTCCCTCCCCAGGAGAGGTCCTCAAAGGTCCGCGAAGAAGGCGGGCAGGTCGGGGCCCAGCGCAGACGGCGGGACGAAGACCACGAGGCAGTGCGACCCCGTCTCTCCCGGGAAGGGCTGCCTCCCGCCGGCGCCCCTGCGGTGAACAGTGGGAAACCGCCCGTGTCATCACCGCTCGTGCTTAATGTTGGCCTCGCTGCGCTCCAAGGCGACCCCGCTGCCGCTCCGCGGGCCTTCCCTCTTGGTCCCGTCCTTTTCCGCGTAAAACTCGGCCAGCACGGGGCAGTGCTCCGACGCCACGCCGCCCCACGACCAGTTGTCGGGGATCCACGGGTTCGTGAGGCCTTCTCTCAGCACCGCGCAGTGACCTGGGGGAACAGGGACCAGAGTCAGGGCGGGGATGG
>NW_005359881.1:910790-920520 GCF_000412655.1 Myotis brandtii
CCCACATGCTGATGGGCGGGGCCCGGGCTGGTGGGCAGACCCACATGCTGATGGGCGGGGCAACAGGCTGGTGGGCGGAGACGACTCTGCCCCCCCTTTCCCCCCCATCTGGGGCCCCGCCCACACGGCTACCTGGAGCGCCCTGCCAATGAGATGCCGCGGCCATTGATTCTAAACAGGTGACGCGGATCATTTAGGCCCCGAAAGCCCGCAGTCCAGGCCGCCTGCGCACCCACACCCGTCGGCAGATGGTTGGCCGCCTCCTCGCCACGCACACTTCTAATCCCCGCCCTCACAGCTACAGGGAGCGCCCTGCCAATGAGATGCCGCCGCCACTGATTCTGAACAGGTGACGCTGATCATTCAGGCCCCCGAAAGCCCGCAGTCCAGGCGGCCTGCCCACCCACACCCGTCGGCCGATGGTTGGCCGCCTCCTCGCCACGCACACTTCTAATCTGAGAACGGGAGTGTCTGACACAGGGACAGACGTCTCCCGGGATGACCAACGCAAGACTGGTGGGGGGTCAGTTCCATAAAAAGGGGAACAACGGGCAAGTTACAGAGGATTAGGAACCATTAAATTTTAAAAACTAAAGATTACGAAATATATGAAGCAGGAAAACAATGAAATAGCTCCAAAAGCCGGTGCAGAGCAGTGGAATGCGAGGCTGTGGCCTTGGGGCGGAGCCACGTGGACCAGTGTGAGAGGCCCAGGCCGCTCTGGTCTGAGCCATGGCCTCTCCCGATGGTGGGAACTCCTCCCTGCGCCTCAGCTTCTACACCTGAACAGCACAGCACAGGTGACCTGCCTGGTGGCTTTCATAGGGCCCTGTGTTCTCGGGCTCTAGGCTGGCTTGGTGAGAACAGAGCCTTCGGTGGCCCCCCGAGACCCACGTTCCCCCTCAGGACACAGTCCCACAGGAAACCAGTGTCCAGGCTGGACTTTCTGGCGCTGAGGACCTCAGCCCAGCTGCATGTCCCCATCCCCCAGCAGCCCAGGCCTGGTCCCTCTCACTTGTGACTGTCTCACTGACGTTTCTGTGCAGCCATTGGGGTCCCAAAGCCTCCAGGCAGCACAGAGACCCCCGTTCCTATCTCTCAGCAGAAGCACCTACTGTGGCTTCCACATTTCTCATTGTTTTCTGACCCCAAACAGTCATCTCAGCAGGCTCCTGTTTTGGGGGTGGGCTGCTTTTCAGTGCTGATTACCCACAACACCCTGGTCCTGGTGAGGTCCTGTCTAATGTGCTTCTCCCGCCTTATCGGTCACCCCGACACTCTGCTCACCCCGACTGCGCTCCTGGGCACTGCGTGGGCGTAACCACAGGCCACGCACAGCACCTGGATGTGACAGGCTGGAGAAATGCTGGCTGAGTGGCTGGGCCTCCTAGACTTAGGGTAAGGTGTCAGTTCATCTCTGAACCGGTCTCTGCTAGCCCATCGCCAGGTCTGCCCGGGACACACTCCATGTGCCTTGTTGTCGGTCAGTGAATGCCTTTCCATTCTTTTTTCACACCCACCTTCACTCTTAAGTGGCTCAGTTGGAGTGACAGTTATATGGTGACTTGAACTGTAACCCTACACTGCCCCCAGAGGAGGTGGGTAACTCCTGCCTCCTGCTCAGCCCAGACGATCGATCGGCACTGCCGGTTCAGA
Organism: Myotis brandtii; assembly: GCF_000412655.1. Taxonomy (NCBI): domain Eukaryota; kingdom Metazoa; phylum Chordata; class Mammalia; order Chiroptera; family Vespertilionidae; genus Myotis; species Myotis brandtii. The sequence continues at coordinate 912,447 of NW_005359881.1, forward strand.
CGCCTTTCGCTTACTTCCTTCCCGAGCAGGAGAGAGGAGGCGCGACTGGCTTTACCTGTGAAAACCTTCCTCAGGCTCTTACTGATCCAGATGTTGTCCAGGGACTTGGAGCCCTGCGGGTTCTTGGTGCTGATGTTGGTGAAGGTGTGCGCGGGGACCAGGGGGTGGAATCTTTCTTTCCGCAAGAGGTCATGGTCACTGCTGTCCGGGCCCTGGCCGAAGTCCCCCAGGACAACCACGTCCTTTTCTCCTGGAAGTGGAAGGAAGAAAATCAGGAGTGGAAGTCGTGGCGGGAAGGACACCCGGCGCTGACCACAGCCCATTTGTAAGTGGGACCGCGAGTCTCTGATTTGATGCCCCCCGGGGTTAGGACTGCCGGTGGTTCTCATTCTTCCAATTTTCCCAAATTCCTTGTGCGAAAATCCCCAAACCTTCAAGAGGAGGTTAGCAACACACTTGGTAATGGGGGGGCCGTGTGTGCCGAGGTCACCCCTAGTCCAGCTCGTGTGTTCCAAACCTCACAGCAGAAGCAGGCCTAAGGGTCTCGCCCAGAGATTTTACAAAAGCTCAAAGAAACATTTCCTGAACACAGAGGAAAGGCCCATGTGACGATACAGGGAGAAGCAGGGAGAAGGTGGCCGTCTGAAAGCCACGGACAGAGGCCTCAGGGGAAACCAGCCCTGCTGACACCTTGGCCTTGGGCTTCTGGCCTCAGAACTGGGGGAAAATGCATGTGTTGTGCAAGCCGCCAGGGGTGGTGGTCTGTTAGGCAGCCCCAGCAGACGAATACAGAGTCGCCCTGGAGAGCTTTTCTCTTTAAAGCATTTTCAACGTTCCCCCCACGGTTTGATGGATACTAGTGAGTGGGACAGTTATGAAGAATTGTCCAAAGTGAGCAGACGTTCCGAAAGGGCAGTGGGCCCCGCTGGGCTCAGCGAGTCTCATGGGCAGCCTGACCATCGCCGCGTGTCTCCGGTTCCCTTCAGGGAGCCATGACATCGTAGAGCGGGGTGTTTCGGTCACACCTTTCTTTTAAAAAATGTTTTATTGATTTCAGAGAGAGGAATAGAAACATCAGTGATTTACACCCCCTGCTGGGGATGGAGCCCACACTCCGGGTATGTGCCCTGACTGGGAATCGAACCGTGACCTCCTGGCTCATAGGTTGATGCTCAATCACTGAGGCTTTGAAGAAAGCAGTTCGTAGACGAGAGCCCACTGTACCCGGCACCCACCAAATCCTTTTCCTTGACCCGAATCTGCTGCATAATTGTTAGGGGAAGTCTCGACAGTGAAATGGCACAAGCCACCAGCAGAGGGCACTCGTGCACCGCAGGGGACCCTCCTCTGGGGCAGGAGGGACAAAAAGGGGGTGAGAGGGAAGCCTTCCCTGAGGCGTCATTGTGTGGGCAGCAGAGATGGCCCCTCAGCCTCCATCGGAGGGACCCGTCTTCCAGTGGGAAAGCTGACCTGAGAATGACGTGCACAACAAGTCAAACCCGGCCAGTGTTAGCCATCCACTGAGCCCTGGCCCTGTGCCAGGCCCTCTCTGCAGGTCAGGCACTGAGCCAGCGCTCCAGTCCAGCATCGTCCATAGAGCTGGGGTGACACAGCCACGTGGACATGGTGGGGGCTCATCGCAAACCCCCGGTGCCTGGAACAGGGCCTGCCGCACGCAGACCCTCAGTAGACACACATGGACTAAACGGGAAAGGCTGAGAAACCCTCAGAACGAAGGTGCCGCTCAGGTTGGAAAGGAAGGGAGAGGGGGTGGCTGCCTGTATTGACGACGGAGGAAAAGGAAGGTGCTAACAGGCGGAAGGTTCCCACAGTGAGAGGTGTTCCTGGGGGGCAGACCTGAGGACGGGGGGGCTGGAAGACCCTTCTTGACCAGGAGGGATGCTGGGTGTGCAGGCTCCACAGGCCCAGCTCTGTGACCGCAGGAGGGGAAGGCCCGCTCTTCTGTCTTCCGTGTAGGAGGCCACAGCTCTTTCTGCACAGGCGCTGCCCGCCGGGATCCTCACGGCTCCTCTCCTTTTGGTGACGGCGGCGGGGGAGCCATCGAGACCCTGCTTGTCGCTGAGAATCTCGGTGCAGAGGCCTGGATTCTCCCAGAGAGCATCGCCTCGGCTGGGCTCCCCGTCACGTCCTCGGTTCCCAGGAGGGAAGGGAGGATGCCCGGGCGGATTTCCTAGACGGCCCCGAGGCATGTAAAACGTCAGTGACATGGCAGGTGCCGGTCCCCGCGGAGGGGCCGTCCACGCAGATGCCGGGCGCTACTCTGTGCCGGCTTTGGTCTTGCCCCGGGGGGTCTGAGAGACGCCATCGGATGACGGGCACAGCCCCCCCTGAGGCCAGCCTGGCACAGCCTCCGACATCGGCAGGAAGGCCGAGCCCTCTAACCCACGGCTGTTTGCTCTGACAGCCTGTGGAGCGAGGCCTGGCCTTTGTTTCAGCTGAGCTGCCTGGGCCTGTATTTGCCCGCTGCGCCCGCGGCAGGGGCACTTCCTGAGTCCTCGGGCGGCCGAGTCCTGGGGGGACACCGGCAGCGTGAGTCGCGGCCCGCACCCGGACGCATCAAGGCCGCGCCGCTGGGGACTTGGAGCATGAACCCGCCCAGGCTTTCTGGTACGAACCTGACCCTCCCTGGTGCCAGAGAGAAACGGGGAGTGCCTGCGGCTATCAGAGCAGCAGCGACCTGGCGGGTTCCCTCTGTTTCCAGGTTAAAAGGAAAAGGGAAAAGGTTGAGATCAAGAACAATAGGAATGGCCACAGGTTTTAAAAGCTATCCAGCCATCCTTTTGAATAGGTCACAGACTAGCTATAGGCGAACAGTTTCCCACCTAGCTGCTCCCTTTTCAGCCCAGAGACTCATCTTTTCAGGAGAACGCGGGTCCCAGCATATCCTGGCCCCGAACGGAAGCCGCATTTTGATGTTCATAGCAGCCGGAAGACGGAAACAACCCACATGCCCACTGGCGGATGGACAGGTAAACCAAACTGGGGGATGGACAGGCAGTAAATGTTCAGGGTGAGGCAACAGTAGGTGTACAGTTGTTTGTGTGGGAAATAATTCAATAATACATAATCATACAAGGATAAACTGTGCTTCGAATACCCACAACTATAAGCCTACTTTTGCTTCACCCTATATGCAACGGTATGGTATCTGGCCTTAAAAAGAAGGAAATCCTGGCACGTGCTACAACATAAAGGAAACTTGAGGACATTGGGCTAAATGAAATAAGCCAGACACAAAAGGGCAAAGATTTTAAGACTCTACTTCTAGGAGGTCCTGAGAGCAGTCACTTTCACCAGATGCATAAAAAGATCCCAAAACTAATAAAGATGAAAAGCTAATAGAGACAGAAATGGATGGAGGTTCCCAGGCATTGGGGGCGGGGGGGTAAGGGGAGCAGGGAGAGTTAGTGGTTCAGGGGACAGAGTCTCAGTTTGGGATGATGACACAGTTCTGCAGATGGAGGGCGGTGATGGTCACACAACCAAGTGAAGGTACTTCATGCCACTGACACTCACACTTAAAAATGGCTAGGATGGTAAATTTTATGTTATGTGCATTTTACTGCAATAAAACAATCTCAAATGTAAGACTGTAGTTTGGCCAAACTATTTTTGTAGTCGCTTCTTCATTAATTGACTACATTGTGAGGGGCCAAAGTAACAAGAAAAATGCTGAGAAAGCTAGAGGATATTGGTCAGAACTCAAAAACGTGAAAGAGAATTCCAGGCTGCGAGCCCTCACCAGAGAAGGCCAGCGCCCCGAAAACCCGAGCCCAGCTGACACATCCCGGCTTTGCCGCCCAGGCCGCTTCTCCTCCCGGCAAAGCGCACACAGATCTGCCTTTCCATGTGCTTTAATCCCTCTGGAATCTTCCGAGTCAACTCACGTCCACCAGCACCGATGGGCTTGGTTCTCGCAGTCAGCGAGCCCCCAGGCACCGTGAGGGCGGCACTGTTGGGTCCCCATCGGGTGATGTGTGACGAGGTGTCTGAGGCCCTGCAGCTGCTGAAGGAGCCGAGATGAAAAGCAGCTTTTCCGAGAGCTCTGGCCGTCAGCCGTCTCTCCTTCACAAGATGAGCGGGTGTAGAGACCCAGGTGGCGTCATGGATCCCCCCAACCCTTTCCAGCACCGACAGGCGGAGCCACACAGCCAATGCTGTGGGTCCCGCATGCTAGATGCACAGAGACAAGGAGGTCCCTGTGCACGGGCGCCGGCTCCAGAAGGTGCAGGCGTGGCCACCTCCTTGTGCACCTCCTGTGCCCTCACCACGCACCCTGCCCATCCAAGGACCAGCCCGCAGGACAGAGTTGCTGGCAGAGCCTGCCCCGGCCGCCCCGCAGAAGCCGGAGCCTCGGCCCCGCCCCAGAGAAAGACCAGTTCCCACCTCTCAGGGTTTCCTGCAAGGCCTGGGCGAAGCTGGCCCCGCGGGGGCCGTCGCTGTGATTCCTGCTGGGGTTCTCCCCCGCCGGGAGGGGCAGGGTCGCCAGGTGAAGGTTCACGAGAGTCAAGTCATGACTTCCCACCTGGACAGGAGGAGACAAAGCAACAGGGACGGGCTTAGATGCTTCTACTCCCGGTTTTCGTGACGACCGACTCGCCATAGCTTCATACACAACGTGGACAGCAGGAGGCGAGGCGGGCGTCCCTGTGAGATGGGTCAGAGGCACCTGCAGGGTGAGCCCTATATGTTCTCTCGCCCACCCCCCTGCAGGGCACCCCTCCTGCTGGGCCTGGGCAGGTGGCCCATCTGGAATGCCAGGGTTTTCCCTCCTAAGCAACTACAAGGGAGGGGTGGCGGCTCTCGCAGCTGCTTGTTAGCAACGTCCAGGGTCTTGTCCGGGGTGGGGGCTGCCTGGATCCTCTGCAGGCCCCACTGTGGGCCCCCCTTCCCCACCCACACGCATCCCCCACTGCGGTGCCTTCTTCCCCCCGGAGGCCCCGCGCCCCGATGTTCGCTTTCACCTGCCGCACAGGCTCTGCCCTGCCCTGCATCCCCAGGAGGGGGCCGTGGGGTGCAGGTGGGGCTGGTCCCTGAGCTCGCAGTGTTGCTTGGCTGCTAGGGTCTGGCAATCCTGACTTCCGTTTGTCACGGCAACCACACTACACACTGATCGGAAGGGAGGGCGTGCGGGGGCCCCGGGAAGTGGCGGCTGCCAGTTTCACAGATGTGAGCCCGGCCTGCCCCCCGCCCCCCGCCGGGAGCTCTCTGCAGCTGTGGCTCTGACCGCAGAGGCCCCTCTTCATGTGGGCAGGGAAACCCCGCCTGGGGAGCCCCAAGAGAGAAGCCACGCCTCTGTCCTGTGCGCCTGCCTGGCCTGGAATGGGGCCCGAAGCACAGGCGGCTGAGGGCCTGCCTAGGGGCTGCTTCATCTGGAGAATGTGGACCGATCGTTCCGACGGGAGGGCATTTTCTCACTGGGCCATTAAGGACGGCCCACCTCTCACAGACACCGCGGGCGCTGGCTGTCGCCCGCATGGCCGTGGCTGGTACAACCACTGAACGTAAAAAGGGATCCGCTATTGTGAGGAGAGTTTAGAGATGATACCAGCTGCTCTCCACATCGGTACCATGAGCACCGCCCCCCCCCCACCCAGACACCCCCAGGTGTGTGCTCAGGAATCCCTGCAACTCTACAGCCACAGGTGGGAGAAGGGCATGAGCCCCAACGCAGGCAGCCCACCCACCAGTGGACCCGGGGCCCAGGGAGAAACTGCTGGGTGGGGCAGCTCTCAGGCTCCGGACCTGCTCTGCAGCCCATGGAAGGGGTGGCCCTGATGCCCAGCAGGCGGCCTCCCAGCTCTGAGTGAGGGACCCCACCTGCTGGACCCTGTGAGTCACAGGTCAGTGCCGTGGGGGTCAGGTCAATGGACTGCCAACTCCGTGGGCTGTCCTGGCCGCTGGCCTCTCCTCCCCCCGCCGCCCAGCACCTGACCGCCTGCCGTCCATCAACACTGCCCAGGGCATCCGGGGCCTGAGAGGCAGCTCCGCCAGGTCTGCTGGCTGCTCTTGCCTCTGGTGGGACAGACACTCGCAAAGGTGAGGGCGCATCTGCAGCTGTCCTGGCCCCACACCCCAGAGGCCCCTCCCAAGCCCCCTCCAAACCCAATGATCCCCCGAGGGCCCCCTTCTGCCTGGAAAGGAGGAGAAGGGCCTCGGCTGCCCGGCCCCTGACCCAGCGCTCTGTGTGTGTGTGTGTGTGTGTGTGTGTCGGAGGGGGGTGGGGCTGGAGCAGCAGGGAGGTGCTTGAGAAGCTGGCCAGTCCTGGGCCCTGTCCCAGAAACTCCGTAAGGCTCGGGGTCCAGGAGTCCCCGAGTGTAAGGAAGTCTCCCCGGGGGATTTGGTGTGTCAGGTTTTGGGGCCAGCGCCTGCCGTCCTTCCCGCCCAGATGTGGGGATTCTCAGACCCCGGGTCCCCCCGAACCCCTCATTCCTGCCCTGGGCAAGGTCACTGCCAAGTGAAACCCAGGAGGCCAGCCAGCCGGGCTTCCCTGGCTCCCAGCTTACAGGGACATGTCCCCTTTAGGAGAAGCGGGCCTTCGCGGTGACGCGGAGCGGGTACCTTGAAACGCGCCAGGTACGGGCTGGGGCCTGCGGGCTTCCCGTGCCCGTTGCCCGGGGAGCTCTCCTGCGAGGCGGCGTCTCTCAGCTCCACCCCGGCCCCCACGTCCCACAGGAACCCCGAGAAGCCGGCCCCCTGCGGAGAAGAGAGGTGTTAGTTTGGAGAGGGGTGGGTCTCGGGGCTGGGGACCCGGGGGACGAGGCAGGAAGTCCTGGGTTACACACTCAGGGGCTGTTCCTGAAGCAAATCTTACCCTCCAGACGTCTCATACCACCAGTTTCCTAATTCCCAGGGCTTTCCAGACAGCCTGGGCGCTTCTCTGGTGTGGGTGGGGTACCTTTCTAATCATCCCATCCTACAAGGTAGCTACTCGCTCCCCCATGGGCCAGAGGAAGACTAGGCTGCTCAGAGAGGGTAAGTAACTCCCCTGAGACCCCACGGCTGGTAGATGGCAACGCTGAGAATCCAAACAGGAAGACTCCAAGGGCGGGGTGTGCTGACCGGTTACCTGCTGCTCACAACACATGGGGCCTGGTAGACGCTCCCTAAATATTTACAGGGTGAGTGGGGGTCGGGGCTAACAGTGCCAATGCAGGAACCGGTCAAGCCCTCACAGGTGGACAGGACCCCGGGGTCTGCAGCCGGGAGCAGGCGCTGTGAGGGCCGGAAGGAGGAGGCAGGCAAGGGCCGTGTGGGCAGCATGCGGTGTTTGGGGCTGCCCTTGTCTTCCCTGGCAGTAGGCGGGGAGGGGTATTTGTTGAAGAAGGGACTACCGAGTGTTAAAGGGACTGTAAGAGCACCATGAACCTGCGTATGTGTAAAGTGCTATTAGCAACAACAACAAAGCAAGGTGCTATGATCTCTATGTGGACTGAGGAGGGAGACCCATGGGCCAGAGTGGTAAAATCGAGACCTATTCCATCCAATTCAGCGCTATTCCCAGCCTACGGCGAGCGTACAGGGCTGCCTCCCACAGTAACCATCTCCAGAGAAATGAGGTTTATGGCACGTGTTTAAGTAGTAAGTAAAAAGAGAGCTGATGGTCAGCAATGGCTGGGTAACTGTAATCCAGCACACAGTTATCATGCAAAAGCCCCGAATCTCAATGCCACTCACAGAAGGACAATGCCTATGTCCTTTATAAGCACATTTGCTATATTGGAGATAACATGATAACATCTGCATTTATAGGGAAATTATGTGATGACACAGTTTCCAAGCCACGATTAACTAACAAAAGTCTATTTTAAAACCTAAAACTCCACAGATATCGAACCTTCCAATTGAGCAAAAACTGGTCTTCTATGTGATGTGTAAGAGTGTAGATGTACACAGGCAGCCACATGGGTGATACTAATGAAAGAAAATGGAAAATTAAAACCTGCTGAGCGCTGCCACCATTTTCACAGTTTCCAGCACCCAGAGCGAGCCCTTGGCGAGTGAATTAAGTGACTCCCAAGTTTTCAGTCCACGAGCAGCAGGCTCTCCATAA
>NW_005359881.1:920934-963638 GCF_000412655.1 Myotis brandtii
ACGGCCTTCCAGCATCCCCGCGGCCCCGTCCACCTGCGGATGTTGGGCAGGACCGGCTGGTTGAGCTCCGCACAGAACTGCAAAGACAGAGCGGTCAGTGAGGCCGGGGGCCCGGAGCCAGCGGTGCGGGGTCGGACGCAGAGTCCTCACGCGGGCTCCATTGCGGTGCAAGGACCCGAGTGATGACACCCAGGCACCGCACCTTGAAAAGCAGACTGTCCGTCTGTGAAGCGCACAGTGATCCCCAGGGGACTCTTTCTCTGTAGCCTTCGGGCACACACAGTGCAGAACGCATCGTCACAGCCTTTGTGTCCTTGCAAAACTAGTGCAGCCGAGGTCCCAGGAGGGCCCAGGTCGGCACCAACGCAGGGAGAACGGGTGACTGCGCAGTGCCTTTTCTCCCGGGCTTGGCTAGGAGGTGCAAACACCGACCCCAGCTCCCTCCCGACCGCCACACCGTTCACCCTGGTTTCACCCTGGTTTCGTCGGAGAAGAAAGCCCTGCTGTTGTGGGCGGCTTCATGCCAGGACCTGCGGACACCTGAAGACAGGTGGCTCCCCTGGTCACACCCGAAACCAGAGCCCAACCGACAGTCCCCTTCCCAGGGATGCCACTTTGATCGGAGGGCGGCCACGAGAGAGGTGACCCCGGCTCACAGCTTCCCATGTTCACCCCCAAAGACAGTCTTGGGGAACTCAGGTGGGGCCGGTCGGAGCACAGTGAGAATCATCTGGAAACTTATGGGACATGTTGATTCCCAGGCCCCGCCCGGACCCACGGAATCCACAGGGTCTCTGGGTGGGGCCCAGCATGCTGAGCCAAGTGCCGCGGGGAACAGCCAAGCCCAAGTGTAAGTTTAAGGTCAAGGTCACGCAGCTGGGAAGTCAGAGGGAGGGATGAAGCCAGGTGTGCCTCCTGCCCTCTGCCTCACAGGGGTGGGCCAGCCGGCCTGTACCAGTCCTCAGTCCTTCCTGCTGGAACCTCCAAGGAAAACAAAGGCACCCCGAGAGCCCTCCCATCCGAACCCTGCTGCCCATGGCTTTATTCAGAACAGCTGGTTCTCCGCCCACTCAGCAGAGGAAGAAATGCTGCTCTACTAAGTTGGGATGCTCACCAGGGCAGGCGGTGGAGATGGAAAGGGGGAGGCGTGTGTGGCCACAAACAGTCTCCCAGGTAACTGGGGCCTGCACACCTGAGTGCGCCTACGCTCCCCCTCCCCCCACACCAGCTGTGCCTCTAAAACCCCAGCGGCTAACCCACCACCTGCCGATGCCACGCCGGCAGAATCTCGCTGGTTCTTGTTGGTAAACCCACAGGTTCACGGGCCCATCCCTGACAGAATCGGAATCTCTGAGGGCCGGCCAAGGTGTGCCCTATGATGGTTCCTCAAGCAACCCTATAATGTTGGAGGAGCTGCGGACAAGGCCAGACATCGCTGACTGAGACTCAGCTGTCAGACTGCTGGTGCTGCGGTCTGCACAGACAGCCTGGGTTATTCAACACAAGCAAATACCTTTTGGCCCCACCCCGCACCCCGAGACACTGCCTCTGGCTCTTCGCAGACAACCTGTGGGATAAGGCGTCAGGGAGACGCACGGATGGCTCGCAGCAGGCCTGCCACAGATACCTCCCTGCACACAGATGAATCAAAGGGGCGTCCCTCTCCACGGCTTCTCTCTCCCAGGACAAGTTACAGGAAGGACCACGGGCTAGACATGAGTGGGTGACAGCACCTGGCCCACAACCAGCTGGGCAGACGGCAGAACCCAATCCCCCAACCCTTTGGGGTGGCCATAGGGGGCTCCAAGTCAGGAGTGGGAGAAGTGGGAAAATGGGGAAGGAAATACAAGATTCTCACAAACATTAAAATCCTTCCTCCCTCTTCCTCTGTCATGATTGCTGTGTGAACTCTATGAGGAAGAATTCCATCTGAAGGAACTCTTGCAAAACTGCCTGGAATAAAAGGTTTTTGAGAGAGAGAGAGAGAGAGAGAGAGAGAGAGGGAGGAAGAATTCCATCTGAAGGAACTCTTGAAAAACTGCCTGGAATAAAAGGTTTTTTTAGAGAGAGAGAGAGAGAGAGAAAGAGAGAAGAAGGGAGGAAGAGAGAAACATCAATGTAAGAGATAACATGGATCAGCTGCCTCCCGTATGCAGCCTGACAGGGACGTGAACCCCCAAGCAACTGAGCCACCCGGCCAGGGCAAGTTTACTTTTAAGGTCTAGTAAATTAATCCATTAAGTTTGGGGAAAGCCAAAAATAGTCAGAAAACACTGGTGGCCAACCTATGACCAGGTTTGCTTCTGAATCTTTAAACAACAGGATCCGAGCGGGAGGTGGGGGAGGGGAACCAGCATCTATTGAGTGCCAGGCACGGCTCATAGCTGGTCACAGGCAACCCTAATGACGACCTGAGAGGTCACAGGCCAAGCTCGCTCCCTGCCAGCAGGTGGGCTTGGCCAAGTCTAATGCTCAGTGCACTTAGGAGAGAATCTGGCTCAGGAAACACAAGTTAAACCCACGACCCACGCGATGTCACTGCGCCACCCGCATCACATGTTTTAGGTTCTCTGGAGCGAACCCATCACCTGTCAGAGTCAGTTTCATCATCGGTGTGTCGGCTGCATGGGCCTGGGGACACAGGTCTCCCAGGGAGGCCAGCACGGCGGACTACAGCCTGTGGCACTGCCTCTAGCACGTCCCCTAATAGGGACCGGGCACCCCAGCACACAGCCAAGGGTTTGCAGATTCGTAGGGCAGCCCCTGCTCTCCAAGCCCAGGCCCCGCCTTCATCCCTGGGGAGCAGTGATGAGCTTGCAGCCCCTCAACCCTCTGCCCACCACCCCCTTCGAGGTCAGCTCCGAGAACATGCTCTTTCCACGGGGACCTGGAAGGAGCTGGGTGACGTGTCCTTGCCCAAACCTTCTTATCGTGCAAGGAAGACGGAAAGCAAACAAGGAGACATTTCCTCGGCCACCACCGCCAGCTGACCAGTAGCTGCTTTTACAGACAAGGTGGTGACATCACACGCCCTCCTGTCGACAGACGGGCTGGTGTTTCCCAGACTCGCTCATCCCATGTTTTCTGAACGAGGTGGTTAAAAATAAGCAAAAAAGGGGTGGAGGATGGGGAGAGAAAACTTTCAAGGGCAATTAAAACATTTCTTTCGCAAGGGATACTGCTCACTGGAGAGTAAGGGGAAGTTAGAGATTCTGTGGAGATGAAAGTTAGAGCAGGGACGGAGGTGCACGAGCCACGGAACGCTGTGTGACATTCACTCCGCGTGGCCACCACCCTGGCCATCCCTTCAGGGACGTGCCCAAAGTCGGTCTCCTTCTCTGAGTCCTTGGATGTTAATACTTTTAATCTTCGATGGGAGTTAAGACTGTGACGATAATGTTGTGCTCTTTTCCCCTTCTCTTTATTCTTTTTAGCCTATTTTTAAAAACATGTTTTTTAAAACTGATTTTAGAGAGGGAAGAATGGAGAGGAAGAGAAAGAGAGAAACATCAATGAGAGAGAAACATCAATCAGCTGCCGCCTCCACGCCCGGACTGGGGATCGAGCCACAACCCTGGCATGTGCCCTGACTGGGAATCGAACTAGCGACCCTTCGGTGCTTGGGCCGACGCTCTAACCATAGAGCCACACCGGCCAGGGCTGAGGTCAATTTATGATTGACATAAAATTCACATATAAAAAAATTAACTATTTCAGAGTCCAGTTGAAAGTGCAGAATTCAGTGGCTTCACAGTGCTGTGTAGCCATCACCTCTGTCTCGTCCCCAAACATTTAGCCAGCCACAAAGAGAAGCCAGCAGCAATGAAGCAGTCCCTCCCCACCTCCTCTTCCAGCCCCTGGCTGCCCCCGTCTCTTCCATCTCTAAGGACGGTTCAGATGAAGGGATCGCACGATAGGGTGTCTGGCTTGTTCACTCAGCACAATGCTTAGGTTCATTGTTGGAGTGGGTGTTAGTTCATCACTCCTTCTTGGGGTTCAGTACTGCTCCGGGGTACGGAGGGGGCACATTCTGTGTGTCCATTCACCAGCGATGGCCACTGGAGCTGTGTCCACCTTTTGGCTGCCGTAGCTACTGCTGCTGTGAGCAGGCACACGTGGGTGTTTGAGGACCTGCCGCCGCTTCTTTTAGGCCAAGATCGCTTACTTCCTAATTCTCTCAGACCTGCCCACTGCCCTCCACAGCCTCTTGTCACCCTCGTCCCTCCCTGCACGCTCGCCGGTGTGTCTGTGACCTCGCCGGCCTGCTCCACACTGCACTCCACACGGAGGCCCCGCGGCCTTTTCTAATTCCAGGTCTCTTGTTCACACCGCTCAGGGATTTTGCGGTCGCTCGCACGATAAGGTACAAAGTACTTTCGGGGCACACAGGGCCCAGCACGGCCAGGTCTCTGACCCTCCCTGTACACCCATCTCATCAGTCTGACCCTCAGCCTCTGTGCTGCGGCCACACTGACCTTTCTGTCCTGCAGACCAGCCGTGCTCTGTCCCACCACAGGCCCTTTGCATGTCCTGGGTTGTAGGCTTGATCCCTGGCCCTGGTCAGGGCATGTGCAGGAGGCAACCAATCGATGTGCCTCTCTCACATGTTTTTCTCTCTCTCTCTTCTTCCTTCCCTTCCACTCTCTCTAAAAACCAATGGAAAAAATACCCCCAGGTGAGAAGTAACAAAAAAACTGAGTTGGGCAATGGCCTCGATGTTTAAGCCGAAGCAGAGGAGCCACTCCTTCCACCCAACACACAGACACCAGGTGCTCCAGCCGTGGGGCCCGGGCCAGGCGGGGAGCAGGGGCCGGTGCCGCCCCCTCGGGGACCTGCCACCGGCAGTTTATTCCAGCGTCCCCTCCGCTCGGTCACTGAGCACCTGGGAGAGGAATGTGCAGCCCAGTCATTTCTGGAACATAGGCTTTTCAGAGCTCAAAAAAGACAGTTTGGGGACAAATAAAACAAGCACTTCTTCCCAAATTAGGCATAAACTTGTGAGTAATGATTGAAACTAATTATTCCAAGGGGAGGCAAGTCTGAAAATAGCCTCGAGTTTTGGAGGGTTCGGGGCTATTTTCGGCGAGCGTAGGAAAGCTGCAGGCAGAGCCAAGCGCCCCGATCCCAGCAGAGGCCCTGGGGTGCCGCACCAGGGCTGGCACCCGCGTGCCATTCCACGGATGCTGATGTTTTCACGTCGCTTGAGAAACGTGCCAACAGTGAAGGCCGAGGGGTCGGATTCTCATTGGTTCTTCCTAATGAAATGCTCACACATCCAACAGGGAACCCAAGCACGGACGCCACATATTACCTGCAAGCAGATGTCCCATTTCACCCCCGCTCGTCAGATGACGGTGACTCATTTCCTAAGACAAACCGCAGTGATTTAGCCAACCATACGCTTGCTTTTCTAGAGTCTTCTCCCTCTTTGACAACGTCAGGGGAGCAGGCTGACGCACAGGTAAGGTGGGTGTAGACAGGGGAAAGGGCCTCTGAACCCACATGAAGCCTCATACAGGGCAAGTGATCAATCAGAGCATTTCTACCCTGAGGTTTCAGATGAGGCAACAGAAAGGGTGAGGACCGGGAGGAGAGAGAGGCCAACACATTCGGGTAGGAAACGATGGTTTAGCTACTTAGTCCCGGAGAGAACAATGCAGGAGCAGAACAAAGCTGGCTGTTTCCATCAGGGACACCCGCATATTTTTAAACCCCAGACACAGATCTTCTCAGCCCATAAACACGAGGTCACTCTCAGACTCACGTCAAATGCAAGACTCCCAGCATTTCCCACACGTTTCTTCGAAGAACCCCGAATTCCTTAGGAGCCGTCCCAAGGAACAGTTGGTGCGCACAGACCCTCGGGAACTGGCTGTTTGCCCGCCGTCAGCTCTTCTAAACGGCGCTTTCGCAGCCTGCCTTCCTCGGAGGCAACAATCATGCACATAGCGCCTGCAGAGCCTGGGTTTCGGACTCATGCCTTGTTTTATTTTGAGTTGCATGATGCCACACCCTATTCTTGAAAGCCTGCGATTTCCTACTTTATTGGGGCAAACCACACAGACTTGGTTGTTCTTTTCTGTGCAGGCAGCCAGGGATGGGGGCGGGGGCGGGGGGGAGGCTGTGATTTTTTGTCCCAGACACCTGATGGCGGCAGGAGCGACAGCCATGAAACAGCGCCCTCTTCCTGGGGTGTGCGGACACATCCTGTGCCGAGGGCAGAAATGGAGAGCCAGCCCCCAGCTATCTTCTCGCAGCCGCCCTCTCCCATTACATTTCTGCCAGAGGCATTTAAAAATAGCCCACTTGCCTGACCTTAGTTTCACAGGCTTTCCAGGCTCCTTCCAACATTCTGGGAGTAGGTGGCACGAAAGCAAACAGGACAGAAAGAAGGGACGTATCACAAAACCAAGTGGATGAGAAATTATGAACAAATCAGATCAAGAGTGTTTATCCGTCGCTAGGAGGCTGGCCGCGTGCCAGGCACTATGCACGCTCCTTACACAGGTTGCTGCTGAGACTCACACACTGGGCCCTGCAACGGAGGCATTATTCCCACCGGAGAAACGAGGAGCACGGGGCTGGAGGGATTAAGATCAGCCAGAGCCAAGTGGCCGAGCCAGGACCCCAATCCCAAATCTATCTGACTCCATTATGCCACTCAGCTTCCCACCAGGTGACTGAGCAATATGATCAGACTTGTGTTTTAGAAGAGTTACTCTGGCAACGATATAAAGGAGGGACTGGACAACAAAAGTAAACCACAGAGCCCGGCTGGCGTGGCTCAGTGGTTGAGTGTAGACCTATGAACCAGGAGGTCATGGTTCGATTCCTGGTCAGGGCACATGCCCGGGTTTGGGGAGTGATCCCCAGTAGGGGGCGTGCAGGAGGCAGCTGATGGATGATTCTCTTTCATCATTGATGTTTCTGTCTCTCTCTCCCTCTTCCTTCCTCTCTGAAATCAATAAAAATACATTTTTAAAAAAGTAAATCACAGAGACCAAATAGTAATTTCATTTTTCTTTCTGCCTTCACATTTTCTAGAAATTTCGCTTTTCTGGCCGTAATATAAATACTGATTAATTGGCTTGAAGTTTATCCATGTAGAAGACATGCATTTGTGCATGCACACACACACAGTTAATTCTTTTTCATAAGTAAAAGCTGATTAAGTGTTGCTCATAAATAAATTAAGGACCAAAACAACATTAAAAAATGTCCCTGCCGCATCGTGAACCGATGCCTAAAAATACTTGATTCTTCGTCCCCTCTTATTCTCAAATGCAGCCACTCAAACTGACTGCACCACACGCGTGTCTGGATAACAAGACGCGAAATGAACAATCGATATGCAGCAATCTATTCCTCAGCGGGGTGCTGGCCAGGTGGAGACAGGGGGGCAGACCAAGCTTGCTGGGTAAACGATGAGCACTAACACAAACTACAGTCTCATACCCTTATCATCTGGGGTAAAGGCTTTACTGATCCCCCAGGAGCTGGTGTTAATGGTGGGGTTCAGGCAGAACCCCAGAACATGTCTCTTTCCTTCCAGGTCCAGCCCTTCAGCTGGCAAATGCTGAGGATCTTGCTTTAGTCCCAGGCACTTGTCCCTGTGGATTCCCGGAGCTGAACACATCAGAGGGGTGCTTTGTGACTCATCAAGATTCTATACCGCCACTTAGACAAATCTCTTGCTTGGCCCGGGGTGTCGGAAGCCAGGACAGGCAACCGGGAAGGCAGGTAATTCTGGAGGGACTCACACACGGGGAGCGGCTTTGCTGTCCCTGGCTGTCCTTTCCCACCTCATTAATTCTGCATGGGAAAGTCAGTCTGTATTTCATGACAAGAGTTTGATGGGACAGGCTTAGGACAAGGGAAGGAGTGGGGAGGTAGCCCAGGGCAGAGTGTCGTAGGGAAACCACGTCCAGGATCTAGAAACGAGTCTTGGATTCTGTTCGCAAGGGGTGTCAGTACACGTCAGCACTTCTAGGCAGACAGATCAAAATCTCGGCAAGCAGGTTGGATGCTTTCCCAGGAGTTTCAAATCTCATTAAGGCCTCAACTCACCCTTTCAATGCCACCCACACCGTCTTTTATCACCTGTAGGAATCACTCATTCTAAATGGGTAGCTAACGATTTGATAGATCTCTCCATGGAATCAATTTTGTCAGAGCAAGCCTTCCTGACCAGCTCAGTCATCTTACCTGCGAAGAACATCAGCATAAATGTTTTCAGTCACAGAGCCAAACAGTTGTACCTGCCTGCCCTTCTGTGTCATTTAAAATGACAAATTAGCCCGAACTTGGCTGAACACAAAGACGTGCTCTCAAGAAATGAATGAATCATTCATGAAAAGTCTCAGAATTCTGTCAAAAAATGAATTGAAAGTTCTCTCATACCAACTCATTGTTAGCATTTCCTGATAAGAGAAGCATTTGAGGGTGGACCGAACAAGACAGGAAATTGCATATAACTCTTGTCACCATGGCAATGTGGGTATTTCCATGAGGTGGTGGCCACAGGCAGCACTTTGAAAGGGAATGCAATGAGTTGGACAGATTTCCTTTCTGTTGAAAAGCAAAACAGAGTCAAGAGACTAACAAGGCAGGAGGGAGAAGTGCTTAGGATATACCCATGGCCAACCAGGGCCTGTCCAGGACTGGAAAACCCCCAGGGCAAGCCCTCCTTCCCCTCTTCCAAGCCAATAAATAGTCTAGGACAGCAGTTTTCAAACATGTTGACCATGACTCACGGAAATAAAAAGTTTTTATATGGCAATCTGGTTAATTGTCTGCCTGCCAACTATGGGTGTGTATGTATTCTATATAATAAAAGGCTAATATGCAAATTATCCCCTTGGAAGTTCGACTTCTTGCTATGACATTCGCTGACCACCAGGGGGTAGCGTGGAATGAAGGAAGGCCCTGGCTAGCAGCCAGCAGCCGGGGAAGGAAGGCCCCGATTGGCCCTGATCGCCAACCAGGCCTAGGGGCCCTATCCGTGCACGAATTTCATGCACCAGGCCTATAGTGTGTGTGTATATATGTGTGATATATATATCAATACATACATATATATATCAATCTACCTACCCATCCATCTATCCACTCGTCCATCCATCCATGCATCCATCTATCCACCCATCCATTCGTAAACATGTATAATGAAACAAATGCTAGTTGCAATTTACTGAATTGATTTAATAACATATAACTTGAGAATCAAAATCCAGTATTTCTTAGTACAAAGTCCTTGGTCTTACAAGAATAACATGATGCTCTCTCCTTTTCATTCTCTCTTTGCCAGATTATGTGAAATGTTTTGTTGGACTTTATGTAGAAAAAGCCTTCAAAGTTTCCTCAAACCAGCTTTGGGACACGGAGTAAGTGTGAGTCACTCTTCAGAAACCCAGTAAATGAAATACCCCTTCAGTAAACACGGTGCCGAGGCATACATCCAGCTTGCAAGTCACCTGCTCCCAATGTGATTAACAGCTGAATGTGCATCCACAACATTGGCCAGAGGCAGTGGAATGACATATTCGAAGTGCTGTCACCCAAGAATCTGAACACATGGCGGATGGATGATGGGAATTCACGTGTTTTCTGTTCTAAGGCTTGTGGACAATCATGAGAATTCTTTTAAAAGGTATTAGCTTGTAAGAACATGTAATAAATACCTTCAAAATGCAATGGGTGTTTAATTTTAAAGCATGCCTTTAACATTTATGTGAAACGTTTTTTGTACTCGTTCAATAGAAACTTATCTAGCTACTGGGTAAAGCTAGCAATAAAACTACTGGTCCGCAATGTGTTAAGTTCAGAAAAACCACCTTTCAAAAAGGAAGATGCAATGCACTCCCAGACAAACAAAACTGTAAGAATTTGTTGCTAGCAGACCTTCCTTATAAGAAATATTAACATTCTTTAGACTGAAAGCAAGCGACCCCAGACCAACTCAAATCCTCATGAAAAAATGAAGAGAACCAGGAAAGGTAATTATGCAATTATACAAGGCAGTATAAGCGCATATTTCCTCCTTTACTCGTGTTGTATAAACAACATGTACACGTTGTATGACTGGGTATGTAACATACAGAAATGGAATATAGTGGACAACAGCCCAAAGGAGATGGGAAGGAGCAAAGCTGGATTAGAATAAGAAAGTGATGCCAGATGGCAACGTGAATCCACAGAAAGAAAGAAGGAAAGCCAGAAATGGAAAATGAGAAGGTTAATGTAGACAACTCTATAAATATATGTGTGCTCCTTTCTCCTCTCACCTTCTTTAAAAGATGAGAGAATACGTAAAGCAATGGTTAGAACAATGTATAGTCAGGTCTGTAGCATATTTAGATGTAATATGTGCACCAACAGCATAAAAAGGGGAAGCGGGAATAGAACCACTTAGGGGTCATGTGTCTAGAGCTCACTGAAATAAGTGAGAGTAAATCTGATGAGTGAAGATGCACATGTTAAACTCTAGAGCAACCACGAAGAAAGTAAAGAGTCAGAACTTTCAGAGAATAA
Organism: Myotis brandtii; assembly: GCF_000412655.1. Classification (NCBI taxonomy): domain Eukaryota; kingdom Metazoa; phylum Chordata; class Mammalia; order Chiroptera; family Vespertilionidae; genus Myotis; species Myotis brandtii. Next base: position 931,465 of record NW_005359881.1, read on the forward strand.
AGACAAAGTTATCAAACCACCAAGGACGACCTCCCATGGAGAAGACGGCACTCAATTCAGACTCTCCGAGTGCAGCAGCGACCTGGATGAAACAAGTTCCAGGCGTGAGTTCTTTCCTGGCCACTCCTGAATTCACAGCATTGTCTCTAAACGGCTCCAAAATTTTTAAAAAATATTTCCAACCTAAATTCATTAAGTATTCATCATAAAAACACATACACCACAATTACACAAAAAATGAGCAATTGGATTATATAAATTTTCACTTCTAGGTAAAATTATTTCATGATAATTTCTAAAGATAGAAAGCCAACATTTTTTTAAATGACAATGTTTGGGGCTTGGTTGGAGGTCAGCTCAGGTAAGCCATGACTTATTGGAGTCATACGACTTCAAGCTCCCAGGAGTTACAGGCAGCTGTGCAGGGTGAGAATTCACATTCAGAGAACTACAAGCTCGGGAGAGAAGAGAAAGAGCACAACAGGAGAAAGTAGGACAAGTAGTGACACATTCCAGGTTCTGGGCTATATGCGTCCGAAGTCACCAGTGGAGGACCTGATGCTGGAAGAACGGGGGTGCAGACGTTCTACCCACCAGATGTCCCCTCAGAACAGCCACTATGGGATCAAACCGCAGTCACAGCATGTAACTGAGGGCTGTGGTTTCTGCACCACTGGGGCGTGCGCGGTGTTGTCTCACACCGACGGGGCCCTGACCACACACAGAACACTCCTGGTGTCCCTGGGCTCTCTGTCCCTCTCTGAGGAACGTTTCTGTACGGGGCTACGTTCTGTAGAGGACTGAAGCTATGACAGCTTTCCTGGGTGGAGAAATGAATCCTACCTCCACCAGCGCCCAGAGCTGGGAACCTGAGGGGCTCCATGGAGAAGCTTCTGGAACATGTGAACTCCCCTGGCAGGCGGTTCAGCTGGTTGGGCAAGGGGGACACTTCCACTCCTCCGGCCTCTGCCTTCTGCCCGCAAATGACAGTTCTGATGGGATGGTCTGGGCGGTCCCCTCAGCTCCGACATCCTGGGATCCTGTCCATGCCACTCAAATGCATCTCCATCGCTTCACCCCCTTGGTGTGCAGTGCAATTTAGGCCCAGAGTCAGCACTCAACCGTCACACAGGCTAAGTTAAACGGAGTCCAAATCACCGGAAACACTCTGGAAGCGTGTACTGCAACCACAGAGCCAGTGCTCATGTATGTACACGTGTGTATGCTCAGAAACACCATCACCAACCGCAGGTATAAGCATCCTGAGGGTCTTCACACGCATCTACGTGACAATTGTCTACCTCCGATTTCCTTCTGAAAAACCCTCAAACCTATTAACTTCTAACTCCACTTGAGTGAATCACAGCTCCTGGGTGCAAGTACCAAGTTCAGTGGGTCCAGTCCAGCTCGCTGGTGAAGTGCACACACTTTATTTCACGCATGAAGCCCCCAGAAGACTTAGCAATTAATTCCCTGCTCCGCCTGCAGAACGGCTAGACTAAGAGCCAGACATCAAAGCTGAAAGTCTGGGAGAAACATCTGGCAGCAGCAGGCATGAAAGACTGGCAGGCATTTGTCCTAGACAATTTGGCAATCGGGGTGGGCGGGGGACTCCTTTTTAACATCCACTAACGGCGACAAATCAATCTCAAGTTGGGCTCCTCAAGAGAGAAGGAGGAGGAAGTTATCAATGGTGACGATGATGACATAAGATATCAATGGCCACAGCAGCAGCAAATTAGCAGTAGTAGGAATAGAATTCGCCACCATTGCTCTGGTGCTTACCATATACATAATCCCTTCTAGCTCATACATTATCTCACTTAATTCTCATGAAGTAGGTATCATTGTGACACCTCCCACCCCCATGCTATAAAGAAACCAAGGCTTGGCAATAACCCGCAGAGGAAGTCCCACAGCTAGGAGACCGCAGAGTGGCCTCACCCCCATCTGTGCAGCCTCAGAGCCCGGGTTCTAGAGGATGGAGATGGACACGGTCAGCTTTGATGGACGGCTGAGTTGTGGCCTGCAGAGGCCGGGGAGCCTGGAGGGGGTGGGGGTGGGAGTGGCACAGGCAATGGCCATGAGTTGGGCAGGTTGAGGGTTGGGTGGGCCAGTGCTCTGCCCTCTGGCCCTTCGGGGGAGGGTGACCTCCAGCTGGAGGCCACAGCCAAGCTATTGTTTGCAGCTTTGCAGGAAGCGGGTTGAAAGGGCCGTTGAAAAATGATCTTACTAAATCAAGCTGTACCAATATTTTTATTTCCTTTCATGCAATGCCCTGTTTGAAAGGCATTAGGTGGGCCTGTTTATAAAGCCTGGGAACGAAGTCTGTGTGACTTCAGTTCAGGAAAACAAAAGCGTCCTGCCCTGAAAGCAGAGAGAACGGCCGGAGGGCAGCTTCCTTCTCAGAGCAGGTCCTTGCTCTCGGCACCTGAGGGATGTTTGACAAAAGCCCTTCGGATCCAAAAGGCGTCCTCAGAGGATGCCACGGGTCCTGACATTTATGCGCATTAAACCACCTTCTTGTGGGTCTAAAAGTTTTATTTTTTTAAACAAGAAATTGGTAGACAGACTTAAGATGATTATCTGTAGGGTTTATAGCTTATTGTTAAAATATTTTTATTGATTTCAGGGAGGAAGGGAGCGGGAGAGAGAGAGATAGAAACATCAATGATGAGAGAGAGTCATGGATCGGCTGCCTCCTGCACGCCCCCTCCTGGGGATCGAGCCCAAAGCCTGGGCATGTGCCCTGACCGAGAAGTGAACCATGACCTCCTGGTTCCTAGGAGGGGGTCTGGGCGGGGCCCGAGAATCTGCATTTCTAACTGCTTCCGAGGCTGCTGGTCTGCAGGCCAGGCTCCGGTAGCAACGCTCTAGGAGTTACCAAGAGCTTTTCCTGGTGGGTCCCCCACTTGTCCAGGTGGATAAGCACCTGTAAGTCCTGAGGCTCCTGTAAACTGGTGCAAATCAGGTCTGTGCCAGGTCATCTTCCACCTGCCACTCACATGCAGCTGGCCACCATGCTCATGACCACTGGCTGCCTCCGGACTTCTCTGAGGTGTCTGCTACCTGCCTGGCACGCAGAGCGCGCCACAGAGGCCAGCAGTGCGAGCGACTGAACTGACGCGCACACAACACAAAAGAAGGAAGAAGGAAGCGGGCCGGTGCCCATTCAGACCGTCGTGGAAAGCTGTCTGCCGGTCACGTATGGAGACAGGGAACAGTCCAAAGCCACGGCCAGACCTGGCGAGGAAGAGGGAGGAGGGGGAGGAGGAAGGAGAAGGCACAGGAGCAGCAGCTAACTTTGGGGGGGGATCAGTCAGTGCCAGGGGGGATCATGTCGACTGTCTACTTAGTCTTTTCAAGACCTCTGTGGGCTGGGGATTACAAGGATTTCCACTCTACAGACTGGGAAACCGAAGCACAGAGAGGATTAGCAACCCCGAAATAACACAGCGAGGAAGGAGCCTGAGCCACACTGTACGCCCCGCCCCACACAGCCCCCTTCTTTGCCGGACCCCGCAGCCCTTGGCTCCCCAGATGGGCTTCTCTGTGCGGCTCCCCAGATCGGATAGTAATACAGCTCCAAAGACCTGGCCGATGTTTTCCTGCCGGTGTTTTCCGGCCTCCGCGTATTTACCAGCTTGGTCTGTTGTTGTGTTTTTTTGTTTTTAATCAGAAGTAAAACCAGGAAGTGCAGTGACTACTGAGAAGAGACTTGTTTTAGGAGAGGTAACTTTTTCAAAGTTTCAAGCCCATCCAGAGAAACTTCATGCACTCCTGGACCTAGTGCCCCTTATGGCTGGGTGCACATTAAGAATTCATATGTAATTAAGAATTAATACGGCCTGAGTGCCTTGGCAGCTAGAAAGCCCTTCCGCTACACTCACTCATCCGGGTGTCCTGCCGCCTCTGAGCTCGGGCAGGCAGCACGCTCCTTGCTTTACCCAGAATGGAAACGAGGCTGATGGGACGTGAGATTCAGAGCCTGAGCCCAGGTCCCCCCACCCTCTCCCTCACATCACGGCTTGATGCCTAAAAACTTAATTTGCTTCAGTGTCAACCTGCCATCCAACCACTAATCCAAACAATTCTATGAATAAAATATCACTTCAGTGCTTATCTCTCTAACCACTTTAAAAAATAATTTTATTGATTTCAAAGAGGAAGGAAGAGGGAGAGAGAGGTAGAAACATCAATGATGGAGAGAATCATTGATCGGCTGTTCCCGCACACCCACCACTGGGGATCAAGCCTGCATGGGCCCTGACTGGGAATCGAACCATGACCTCCTGGTTCATAGGTCGATGCCAACCACCGAGCCACGCTGGCTGGGCTCTAACCACTTTCTCTTCTGCTGACATTATGTATTCTAATTAACACCTGTAATCACATAGTTAGGAAGAGGCCTAAGCTCCCGAGGGGAGCAGCTGGGTGTGCGTCTGGGGTCTGTGAGTGGCACTGGAGAGCCTGGCCTCCTTGGCACCTGCCCAGCCTGCTTTTGGGAGCCCGACCCGCCTCGGACACAGACCTCAAACCCCCAACCGGCCAAGGGTCCCAGCTGTGTCTTGACGAACCTAAAGGCCAAGGTACACGGGTATCTCTTCCAGGGCACAGTGGTTTGAGGCAGGGAGGGGGTTCCCCATTCCTTAGAAGTAGCCCCAAAAGGGCCTCGAACTCACGAACTGGTCTAGGAATTAGAAAAAGCATCAACTTTCGAAATGGAACCACGGGATTTGATTCCTTCCTCCGCCACTTAGCTCGTCGCCTCGCTGGGCCTCGGTTTTATCACCCACTAGCCCAGGGGATGACACACAGCAGAGATGCAGGGGAGTGGCTGTCACGGACCCTGGCACTCGGGTGGGGTCCGGAGCACGGCGGCTGCCCCAGAGCACGGCCCACGCGGGAGCCTCTGCCCTCACACAGCCCCGAAGGCCAAGCCAGGCGCGGTCTGCAAGTGTTAGCAGCATAGGAGCAACGTGGGGGCTTTGACTACAATTTTTCGTGGTGCACTGACTGTTAGGATACAAGTAACAGCCCAGCCTTGCAGCCAACTCCCTCCCTGATGACAGGGAGTTGCATGTTTGTTTTTTTTGGTGTGGGTGTGGGGTAGAAAGAACAAAACATTTACCTTTTCCAGGGCCTCTCTGTCAAGGAGTTCTTGCACAGCGAGAAGCTTGATGCTGTAAGAAAATTAAAACCACACTTGAAAACAAACCATTTCATGTCAGCGGGCATCAGGCAGGTCACAGGGCAAAAGGCTGAAATTTCAGCCGCATTTCTACGTCCCCTCCCCTCGTACGGCGGCCTTGGGTTTGAACTGAAATGACCATTACAGAGCTGTTACGAATGTTTCTAAATGGTGGAAGCAACTACCGTCGGATCCAGCAATTCCGCTTCTGGCAGGTACCCAGAAGGGCTGAAAGCCTGGACTCGAGCAGGTGTCTGCACCCCCTTCACAGCAGTCAACAGGCGGGAACAACCAAACGTCCATCGGGGGGCGCATACGCAGTGGAATATCGTTCAGCTTTACAAAGACGGCAACGCTGGCCCTCGCCGGGTTGGCTCAGTGGATAGAGCGTCGGCCCATGGACTGAGAGTCCCGGGTTCAATGCCAGTCAAGAGCACATACCTCGGTGGCAGGCTCCATCCCAGCCCCAGTCTGGGCACGTGTGGGAGGCAACCACTCGATGTGTCTCTCTCACATCGATGTTTCTCTTTCTCTGTCTCTCCCCCTCCCTTCCACTCTCTCTCAAAATCAATGGAAAAATACGCTTGGGTGAGGATTAACAGAAAAAAAACACACCCAAAAACAAAAACAGGAAGGACACTCTGGCCTGTGCTACATGGATGAACCTTGAGGACATTATGAGGTGAAATAAGCTACATAGACGCAAAAGACAAATTCCGTGTGATCCCACGCCTCCGAGGTGCCTAGAGCTGTGGTCTGCAAACTGCGGCTCTTTGGCCCCGTGAGTGTGGCTCTTCCTAAGCCTTAGGAGTACCCTAATTAAGTTAATAACAATGTACCTACCTATATAGTTTAAGTTAAAAAAATTTGGCTCTCAAAAGAAATTTCAATCGTGGTACTGTTGATATTTGGCTCTGTTGACTAATGAGTTTGCCGACCACTGGCCTAGAGTGTCACATTCACAGAGACAGAAAGTGGAGGAGGTTCCCAGGCCCTGGCAGGGGTGGGAGTTGTGGTTCATGGGGACCGAGTCTTGGTTTGAGATGAGGACACAGCCCTGAAGATGGATGGTGTGATGGGAGTGCAACAAAGTGAGTGTACTTCATGCCACTGAGCTGTACAGATATTCGGTCAAGTTAGAGTGAAGTTTATGTCATGTACATTTCACCCCAAAAAATTCTGAAAGGAATTGACAGCCGCTCCTTGTGAGGAACCTGAATAAAGTCGGAGGAATGTAGAAAAGGACACCGGGGCCATGATCAATGGCCATCTTCCCCGACGGCCCTCGGAGGATGACAAGAAAGCGCGAGACCACTGCTTACGGAGGCCTGCTCAAGGGCCCGCTGGCTCACTGCCCCTGGATCGAGCCCCACCATGCGGGGGTAACCGGGGTACACGCTGACTCTGACTTGCTCCCCGCCCACAAGGGGCTCACGGCCCCTTGGAGGCCATAGTCAGACCAGAATATGGTGACGTACAGTGTACCAAGGGGACGGCCGAGGCTCAGAGAGGAGCCGGCCCAGCTGAGGTCAGGGAAGGCTTCCTGGTGGAGGGGCCGGTAAGCTTTGCCAGGGGGAGGGGCTGGGGACGAAGGCGCCCCACAGAGGGCCAGCCGAGGCACAGGCGCCAAGGGGAGAGAGAGGGCAGGGGGGACACAGCCCACCCGTTTCCAGTCCAGGGCCAGAGCCCAGGCTGCAGGCAGCACCTCGGTGAGAGACTTCGGAAGTGGATGGAGGTTTACAGGGGAGGTACTTCCCCTTCTGTGACGAGTGGCTTCTGCAGTGGTCAGGTCAGTGAGCAGGCAGCCACGTTGGGCTCATCCACGCAGGGAGGAAGCAGCGAGCTCGGCGGGGTGCTGAGGGAGGGGTCAGCTGTTGATGGTGTCACCAGCTCCCTCTTCACCCTGCTAATCCGCTTATGGTCGCTGGTCCCTGTGGCCCTCCCCCCTCCCCCGCACCAACGGGCTCTCTGCAGCAGAAAGAAAGGAGCCTCTCCTGGACTCTCCCCCCTACCAACGGGCTCTCTGCACAGGCTCTCTGCAGCAGAAAGAAAGGAGCCTCTCCTGGACCCCGTGCCTCCCTCCCAAGGGGTTCTATCCACAATAAGGTTCACCCTAATTGACAGGACTCTGCACAATGATCTCTCTGCACAACTCAGCAAGCACCAGCCAAGCAAATGCAATGAGTTACTTAAGAGCAACTCCAGGAAGTGCAATGCAAGTTTCAAAGTCACCACCACCAGCAGCAGCAACAATTCACAGACCTCAGGGCTCGTGGCAGGGCACTCCCTCTGCTCGGTCACACAGACCTCCCGTCCCTCCTCGCAGCAGCTGCAGGGCTAAGGTGTGTCCGGATGGGTCCTGTTACATGATATCCTGACGTTATTTCTTACCCAGTTGGAGACTATCCGAGCGGGGAGTTTTTATTTCACATCTCTGGTACCAGATTCTTCTAGCACATCGGATACCCACTGGGAGGGAGTTCACACGTGAAGGAGCAGCAAACCCATTTACCAAACACGCCATTCGACACCTCTAACGTCCCGCCCTGGAAGGGAAGCTCATCTCTCATTTCAATCCTGCTCCTCCTCTCCTTCCTCTCTCCTCTCGCTAACTCCACAAACACACTAAGTCCTACTAAGTGTCAGAAACGGTGCCGGGCGCCAGGGGGCCAAGATGAACACAGCATGGTCCCGGCTCCCACAGGGCTCCCAGAGCCGGGATGCTGCCTGGGCCCAGGCCCGGGAGGCCTGTCTCCCTGACACCCTCCGGGTCCCCACGTGGACCAGCAGAGCCGTGAGACACGGGGCATGTCAGCTGGTGGCCTGGGCTTGGCCGGCGCGCTCTGAGAACAGCCCAGCTCCTGCATGGCGCTGCAATGCCTTTGTCTGCGCTGGACTTTGAGAAGAGAGGCAAATCCCACAAAGCGGTGATTTACTTAGAAAAATGGCGACAGCAGGGCCAGTCCTGAAGTCAAGACGGGCATCGCTTAGAAAGACCTAGAAGGCGTGCAGTCACGGCTGCTAGACAAGCCACAGGAGGGAAGGCGCTGAGGGCAGAGGTCTTGCTCAGCGGGCGGCATCTGCCACAGTGAGGCCTACACAGAATGAGAAGTGGCGACGGGGAGCGTGCCAGGCAGGCCCCGACCCGACGGCAGGAGGAAACACCGCAAGGCTGAAGACGCAGAAGACAAAGGGGGCTCCGGGCGGCAGGCTGAATGAACCTCAGTGGCCCTGACCAGGCAGGTAGAGGTAGCCCTGTGAGTACTGCAAACACGTCTACAGAGTGACATGCCCCCCTGCACCCACGCTCTCTGAGTCAGGATCAATCTCTAGCTCCCTTGTCTGGCACTTTGAGTGTCACTGATTTACAAAGTGATGCATTTTAGGGGATGAGATTCGACAGTAATTGCACAGACAATGCAATGTGGAGCCGTCCAGTCACCGCACAGATAAAATACTAGTATGTAAGGGTATGTACCAGGCACAAGTGGGCGCTGGGGATTCAGTGGGAGCAAAGCCAGCCTCAGCCAGGCGAGGGTGCTCCAGGAGGCGGAGGCGGGCGCTGTGAGCTTCTGCACCAAGCGGGGAGGCTCCCTGGAAAGGGGCCTCAGGGGACAGGTCCGGGGGTGCAGGCGCAGGGTGGGCGGGAGGAAGAGCAGGAGCTGTTCTCAGCAGCGGCTTGTGCAGCAGATGGAAGGCTGGCTCCTCCTCTCCCTGCAGGCTCTTCACTGTCCACGTGGGAAAAGCACCCCAAAGAGAACCCGTTTCCGAGTCAGGTCCTGCTCCTCCAGGCCCCAATGCGCCGGCCTCCAGGCTCCTGAGTCCCTGGCAGGCGCCCCAGCTCCCGGCTCCCAGGGAGACCCTCTGTGTGGGACCAGGACAGCCCCTTCTGGAAATCTCTTCAAGCACAAACCACTGGCCAGAGGCGACAACCAGCGCTAACAGGCAACAGCAGAAGATGGTCAGACCCCATGTGGGAAGCGGCCAGTGGAAGTGAGCCTGGCTCCCGCCGGGGGCTGAAAACACTTCCCCACACCGCGCGCCCTCTGTCAGCAGCACACTCCTCACCTGGTGCCACTTTTTAAAAAATATATCTTTATTGATTTCAGAGAGGGAAAGGGAGAGGGAGATAGAAACATCCATGATAAGAGAAAATCATTGCCGGCTGCCTCCTGCACGCCCCACACTGGGGATCGAGCCCACAACCTGGGCATGTGCCCTGCCCGGAATCAAACCCTCACCTCCTGGTTCATGAGCTGACGCTCAACCACTGAGCCACGCTGGCTTTCACTGACTCCTCTTTGGCTACTCCGGGGCTTTCCTGGGGAAGTGGAAGAAACCACCAGGTCAAATGAGCTTTTGCGTCTACTGCAGGGACAGTGTCGCCTCCTGCACGACCTCACCTGGTCGCAGGTGAAGACTGTGGCTGACCCCATCTGCTCTGCACCTCCACTTGCCCCTGGTCCTCCCGTAGGAAGGTGCTCGGAGCCCTGGGGGACGCGATCTTCCAGGGGTGACCTTGTCTTTTCTTCCTGCCTTCCCATTCCACTCACCGGGCTTCCTTCCAACATCCTAATCTTTTGCATTATGTAAAAATTCTTTATGAGCATCAAACCCTGGGAGAATGAAAGTAAGCAACACATGTTTTGTTTTGTTTGTTTGTTTTTATGCACGTTGACCAGCTATCAAGTCAATCATTAAGGGTTTGGGGTTGCATTTTATTTTTGCTCCCCGTATTTTTGTATTTTGGGATTCACAGGGGACTCCTGGTCAACTGTTTTTTTCCCCTATAAATGTCCATAAGTTTAGGATTTGCCATCTGGTTGCTCTGTCTTTTTGCTCCCAATATTGTAATCGTGAACATTTTCAAACCTCCAGGAAAATGTAGAGAACGAGACAGGGAACAGCTCCCCACCTACCCCCGACATGCCGCCATTGTTGGCATCTCACCCCATTTGCCATAACACACCCGGCCGCCTAGCCACTCGCCAGCCCAGCATCTTCTGGACGCGCTGCAAAGCAAGCTGCAGCCCCAAAACCCGGTTTCCGATGAGACTTCACACAAAGGCGGGCCTCAAAGCACTGCCTCTGATTTTTCAACTGAACCGCATCCTGCAGATTCCCGACCCCATCGTGAAACCCGCCCTCAGCGCTACTTAAAACCTACCCTCTCGCCCCCCTAAATGCTTCTCTACCAGGGCTTTCTCTCAGGCACCCCCTTAAGCTCTCACTTACCAAAGCCCCTCTAACCTGGATGGAATCACCAGTCTCCCCTCCTCTCCCACCCTCTCATGTTTCCTAAGCCGGTCAAGCCGCCATTAAATGCATATTCCTAAAGCTCAACCTCACATGCGATCCGGAGACCTGGCCCTGCCTTGGCCCCTCCCGCCCATCACCCAACTTTCTGTAACAAGGAGAGTCACAGAAGCCCAGCGAGGCTCATCCCTGCTGCTCAGCTGCTCATGGCCACCGTCTAAAGAACTTATTTATTTTCGTTTTCTGAGGAAGAGTAAGAGCGATTGATTGAACGTGCGAGACAAAAAGTCCCTGCTCTCAGGACATACTGAAATTCAGAAAGTTATCTCGAACAGTGCACGGCCCCCACTCAGTGCTCCAGCCCGAATTCCTCATCTGGCTTTGGATGCCGACCTTTCACCTCTTGTGAGGCTGCCCTTCCTTTCGGGCCAGAAGAAATGCACCTCTGGGTTTTGTCAGAGGCGGCGGCCTCATTAATCAGCAGAAAGCAAACATTCACCCCGGCTTGTAATACAGAGCAGCAGTGAGGTTCTCCGGGCTGGGAGCTGTTTAAAGCCCCAAGCCAGAGGGCACATTTCACAGGAATCTCTCCTTTACGTTATTATAAGAAGGTCTTTACAGAGCACCCGCCACTGCGGAAAATTTAGAACACACACACACACACACACACACACACACACACACAGAAATGAAAGAAACATTAGCACAATCTTGCTGCCTAGAAATACCATTAACATTTTGATATCTATCCTTTTAGACTCTATAAAAATAAATATATCCATTTTATAAAACTGAATTCATATTGTACATGCTCTATTATTTTTAACTGCCATTAAATTATAAATTATTGTCATTATTGACACGATTCCATCTCATTAAGTATTTTTATGTAATTGAATGGAGATACATATGTAGATAAAAGCATCGCTATATGCTAGAATAATCTGTTGGATATTAAGGTTGTTTGAAATTTTTCACTGTTCTAATGATCACTTTAGTGCAGCGGTTCTCAACCTGTGGGTCGAGACCCTTTGGGGGTCGAACAACCCTTTCACAGGGGTCGCCTAAGACCATCGGAAAACACATATATAATTAGATATGCTTTTGTGATTAACCACTATGCTTTAATTATGTTCAATTTGTAACAATGAAAATACATCCTGCATATCAGATATTTACATGACGATTCACAACAGTAGCAAAATTACAGTTATGAAGTAGCAACAAAAATAATTTTATGGTTGGGGGTCACCACAACATGAGGAACTGTATTAAAGGGTGGCAGCAAGAGGAAGGTTGAGAACCACTGCTTTAGTGGAAAACTCTGCATATACTACTTTTCGAATACCTTTAATTGTTTCAAACAATGAATTTCCAGGCAGCCACGGCAATGTGCGTTTTGATGATTTTAAGGAACTTTTGCAAAATTGCTTTGTAGAAGCGGACTTCCACCAGCCGTTGTGCACACGCCCCCCCGCTGGGGATCGAGCTGCGTAATTTTTGTTAATCCTCCCTAACCCAAAGGGTGGAAAGGTATTATTATGCTGTTTAAATTTACATGTACTTGACCACTAGAGAAACTGGGCTTTTATTGGCCAATTTCAATCCTTTCATCAGAGCGGGTGAGTGGTGGGGAGGGAAGTGGCCTGGGGTAGGGCAGTCAGTGACCAACAGGACCTCTGCAACGTAGCTGACATTCTGCAACCACACTACTCATTCCTCTCCTTCGTGCCCCCCCCCCTTTTTTTTGGTTAATCCTCATCAGAGGATATGTTTTTCACTGCTTTTTGGAGAAAGTGGAAGAAGGGAGGGACAGAGGGAGAGAGAGAGAAAGCGAGAGAGTGAGAAAGAGAGAGAGAAACATTGACGTGAGAGAGACACATCGATTGGTTGTCTCCCCAACGCACCCCAGACGGGCCGGGGATCGAACCTGTAATCCAGGTACATGCCCTTGACCAGGAATCAAAACCTTGACCCTTCAGTGCGTGGGCTGCGCTCTAACCACCGAGAATACTGGCAGGGCCCTCTCCTATGTTAATTGGATAGAATTCGCTGGAAACACTGGATCAGTATGTATGGGAATTTTACATTATCGCACGGTCTTGATAAATAACAATTATCAATATTTTGCCCAAAAAAGTTTTGCGTAGGGGCCCGCCAGCTGGAAGAAGTATGATTAGACGCTACTCACTGGAGAGAAAAATTAAAAACAACCGCCGAAACCGGTTTGGCTCAGTGGATAGAGCGTCGGCCTGCGGACTGAAGGGTCCCAGGTTTGATTCCGGTCGAGGGCATGTACCTTGGTTGCAGGCACATCCCCAGTAGGGGGTGTGCGGGAGGCAGCTGGTCGATGTTTCTCTCTCATCGATGTTTCTAACTCTCTATCCCTCTCCCTTCCTCTCTGTAAAAAATCAATAAAAATATATTTAAAAAAAATTAAAAACAACCAACCGTGTCTGGGAAGCTTTACCCGTTGGCTCAAATCATTTGGGGGCCCCAGAGCCAGAGCCGAGGTTCCATCTCCCCTGTGGTCTGGGCAGCACGAGAAGGCTCACCTGCACAGGTACGCGAACTGCAAAGGAATCCCGGTCGATCGGACGCGGGGCTGCGGTCTGCAGGGAGGCCCAGCGGTTCTCCCCGAGGGCAGGAGGACTAGCATCAGGGCACAGCCGGCCCTGGGTCCCCAGGACAGGACGTCCAGATCCTCGACCAGACCTCTCCTGTGGCCCAGCCACCCACAGCCCAGGATCTGTTCTGCTCAGCAGCACAGAACAGACTGGAACACGGACCGGGGCGGCAAGGCCCCCGAGCGCCGTGAGTACGGCTCTCAGAAGGTGAGTGAGGTCCCACTGCGGGACAAATGGGCACCGCTCTGTGCCCAGAGCCTGGCTATCTGGGCTTCCCCCCCTCAGGCTTCTGAGTCAGCTCCAGACATGGGGGACCTGGCTGGTCTCTGGATATCTGTCTGTCCCTCGAATTCCCAGGGGGAGAAACCCTGGCCTCTGCAGCATGCACGCCGGCTGCTGTGTGCACACAGCGAGCTGCAGCGCGGGGCCAAGCCCCCAACAAGCAGCAACAGCCGCCGCCGCCGCCGCCACGCTTTGATCTCCGGGGCACCCAAGGGGCACGACGGCTCGGTGACCCGGGCGGTGGCGGGTGGGCCGCGGCTGGTTTTTGTTAAGCAGCAGCATCTCGGTCTTCAAAGCCAGAGGTCCCCCGACACCACTGCTATGAGTTCCAGCTGCTGTGTGCGAAACCTTACCCTCCGGCCTGCGATCCAGGCCCCTCCGCTCCTTCCCCGGCTTCTCTTCAATTTAAGACACTGATTCAGGGCGACCCAGGAGGCCCCTGCCTTCCCAGTCCCCGCCCCCAGCCTCCCCAGCACAAGCTGCCTGGGAACCTCTTGTGCGGAGTCAGGACGGGAAGCTGCCTGGGACCCGGCAGAAACTGCTGGCCTGTAATTTGGGAGGTGCCCCTGTGAGACGGGACCTCTAACTCTGCCAGCCCAGCTCTCCACGCTCAGGGCTCCAGGTGACAACCGCAAAGGCCCTTCGGGGAAGCAGGCGGGAGGCAAGGACGCGGCTGCCTGGGGCTCTCGTGTTCGTGTCCAACAACCATCTGCCTGTGTTTTGGACTGAGGACAGTGGCTCTGGGTCGGGGGTCAGTGAGCATCACCTGGGTGGCCCACCCCCGAGCTTTCTCCTGAGGCAGGGCTGCCACAGGCCTGAGAACTGGCATTTCCAGCACATTCCCAGGACAGCAGAGGCGGCCAGCCCAAGAACCGCACTCCGACCACCGACGGAGGGTGTGACCGCTAACGAAGGTGCCACATCCATGAAGACTGCCCCCTGGCCACCTTCAGGTGGGACACGTCGGGGAATTCCTCGAGCAGACCTGCAGGTCAGGGCTTGGTGGGGATGCAAGGTGACAGTACCACCTGCCTTTCCCAAACCGGACATCGATTCCTGCGGAAACTGTGCCAAAGGTCAAATGTCACCAACCGAGAGGCCTCAGCCCAGCTGACCCCGAGCCACGTGCCCATCTCCCTCTGACACGTCTGTGCCATGCTCGCGCGTCCCTCCCGCTCGGCGGAGCTCCTCTCTCTCCAGGACCCGAGGCCAAGTCCACTCTTAAAGACATCCCGTCCCTCTCCCCGCCCCGCTGACACTGCTCTCCACTGCTCTTCCCCGGGCCCATCCTTCCCGACCTCCAACCATTCACACTGGTGCTGGGGCCTAACCGGTTTGGCTCCGTGGACAGAACGTTGGCCTGTGGATGGAGGGGTCCCGGGTTCGTTTCTGGTCAAGGGCACACACCTCGGTTGCAGACTTTAGAGGCAACCAATCGATGTGTCTCTCTCACATCCACGTTTTTCTCTCTCTGTCTCCTTTTCCTTCCACTCTCTCTAAAAATCGATGGAAACATATTCTCGGTGAGGATTCACACACACACACACACACACACACACACGTAAACTTGTGCTGGGCCTGCTGCCCCCTTGGGCTCTTCTCCTGAACCTCTAGATCAGTGGTTCTCAACCTTCTGGCCCTTTTAATACAGTTCCTCATGTTGTGACCCAACCATAAAATTATTTTCGTTGCTACTTCATAACTGTAATGTTGCTACTGTTATGAATCGTCATGTAAATATCTGATATGCAGGATGGTCTTAGGCAACCCCTGCGAAAGGGTCGTTCGACCGCCAAAGGGGTCGCGACCCACAGGTTGAGAACCGCTGCTCTAGATGGTGTCCCCCCTAAAATCCACATGTGGAAGTCCTAACCCCCCAGAACCTCCAAGTGTAACTGTAATCAAGACCTGGTAATTAAGTTAAAGGTAATTAAGTTAAAATAGGGCCAATGAGGGGGCCTTGTAAGAGGCGATCAGGACACGGACGTGCACAGGAGAAGACCATGTGAAGACACAGGGACAAGACGGCCTTCTGCAAGCCAAGGACGGAGGCCCCAGGACAAACCCACCCTGCAGACCCCTTGCTCTCAGACTCCCAGTCCCCAAACTGAGAGAAGATACACTTCTGTTGTTTGGCCGCCCTTTCCACGAACTGCAAATGGGGCTAAAACTCCTATTAGTCGTGATGATGGAAGGGAAGCCATGTGACCAGAGTTCAGACTGTCCGGGTCCTAACCAGCCCTTCCCCATGGCCACAGCCACCCCGAGTCCCAGAAGAGACACCCTAGGCCAGGGGCACGTTACCTCCTGGGCAGGCTCGGCCCACAAACCACACGGGGCCTCCGCGCATCTGTCCTGATCACGCAGCCCACACAACCCCCTGGCCTGCGGTTTTCGGTGGTGACTCAGCCTCCCCGGAAACCCAGTGGCAGGAAAGCATCAGAAATCCTCACTGAGTTGCCTGACAACCACCCCCAACAGGAGGAAAGAACCCCCCAGCCCCCCCCACGCCCAGCATCCGGACAGACATCGCTTATCGATAATGACATTCACATGCCCAGCTCAGAGTTGGCCTTAAAATCCCTCTCGGGCTCTGAGCAGCTCCGCTCCCATGAAGGAACCAGAGCTGGTGATGAGGAGGAAACCCTCCTTGCTAGCTTGGACCTAGGGAGCAGCCCACATTTTTTTGCAGAATGAGATGGTTTAACAATTAAATGAATTAGATTTCTAAGGGACAGCTCTACAGTAAAATGAGGAAGTGGCCTTGGGGTCAAACAGACGGGGATCAAAGCCAACGGACCTTGAGCGAGCTAGAGCAAACACTTAGGATGTGCCTCCCGGTTTTAACATTCATTACCTAATGCAATCCACACGGCCCCATGCAGCTGGTCCTATTAGCACCCCACTCTACAGACGGGGACACTGAGGCACAGAGTGGCTGTCCAATCTGCCCGTCCTATGCCTGGGCTTGGGTGCAGGAGCTCCAGCTCCGTGCCCTCACCTCTCAGGAGGGGTTCCCAAGCGCCGGGGTGTGTCTGGGTGCCTGGGGGCGTTTCTGAAAACAGAGATGGCCCCTCTCCAGGTCCTCATGCTGGAGCTCCTGGGCATGGCCTGAGAATCTGCACTTCTTTTTCCATTTTTGTTCCTCTTTACTTGAGGATATTTTTCCATTGATTTTTTTTTTTTTTTTAAGAGAGAGTGGAAGGGGTGAGGGGAGACACACAAAGAGAAACATCGATGTGAGAGAGACACATCGATTGGTTGCCTCCTGCATGTGCCTCAACCGGAGCCAGGGGTCGAGCCTGCAACCAAGAACTGTGCCTTAGACTGGAATCAAACCAGAGACCCTTCAGTCCATGGGCTGACGCTATCCACTGAGCACCGACCAGGGCGAGCATCTGCGTTTCTAACACGCTCCCAGGTGCTGCTGCTGGTCCGGGGACCACACTTGGAGAACCGCTTCCCTAAGGAAGGAAAAACGCTTCGAGGGTAAGCTCACTCAGCCACGTGGGAAACACCCACCGAGGAACCGTGCTTAACACTGGCCCTGGCACAGCGTAGGGGCCACAAGGGTCTGGCAGGTGGTCTGCCTGCCTGTTTCTAAAACTCTACCACGTCATCCCCTAGACTAGAGCCTGGGCAGCCGCCGCTGACCACTCAATTCCAGGGGAAGAGCACACCCCATGCCGGGGCCCAGCCTCAGAGCGTGAAACCCGCTGCTCCCATTCATCAGCCCAGGTAAAACCTCAGCGGAACCAACACGCGTGGACGCCAAAGCCGAGGGCCTGAAATCTATCACCAGCCAAATGCCGACAGCTACACACGCTGCATTTGTGTTTCTAAATACTAACATCCGAATTCTGCAAACTCTGCTTGTTCTTTTAGAAGGGCTGCTAGGGCCCTCGCTGGTTTGGCTCAGTGGATAGAGTGTCGGCCCACAGACTGAAGGGTTCTGGGGTTCAATTCCGGTCAAGGGCATGTACCTCGGTGGCCAGCTCGATCCCCAGTCCCGCTCCAGGCGTGTGCAGGAGGCAACCAATTGGTGTTTCTCTCTGTCTCTCCCCTTCCCTTCCACTCTCTCTAAAAATCAATGGAAAAATATCCTCAGGTGAGGATTAACCAAAATAAATAAATAAATAAAAATTAAAGGGCTGCTAGGAAGAGGGTAAGGGAGGGATACAGGCCCAGTCCACCTAGGGCATAATGCTTTCCCAGTCTGAGAACCTGTCAGTCTGGCAGGCCCTTCTGCCCCTGACCAGGGTGAGCAAGCCCCATCCGCCCCCACGCAGCCACACAGGGAACCCCGTCGCTGCCACCCCAGCCCGGGGCCTCTCTGAACTGGAGTAACCCGGTCCCGCTGGCCCAGGCCCAGCCGACAGCGCATTCGGGTCACTAGGACTCACACTTTATAAAGAACACGCTGATGAGATCAAAATGCAAACTGCTGAGTGCAGAGCAGGCTCGCCATTCCTGGAGGGCGTGTGGCGCTGCCTGTCCTGCCCAGCCGTGGCCGAGGGCCCTGTGTGGACAAGGGCGAGACGCTCCCTGTCCGGGTTCAAGTCCTGCATGGAGATTCCGGATGGGCGGCTGGAAACCCGGAAGGTGATTTCTCCCCCAGGTTCCCTGATACGACAACAGAGACACACACACACACGGCACTTACAGCACCGCCGACGGAACTTTCCCGCAGAGACAACACAGGCCCGAACGCAGAACACTCTTATTTCAGATCTCAAAACGGAAACTGGAGTCGCAGGCCAGGGCCTGGAGCGGAGGTCACGGGTCACCCAGTGTCAGGGCAGGGCCCTCCCACACCGTCTCCCACAGACCTTGCCCGGGCCCTCGCTTTCCAGATGAAGAGCTGCTCTGGGCACAGCAACCCCAGCTCCTGGGCTCAGGCCCTGCTCCTGTGCACCCCTGGAAGGGTTCAAGCAGGCGGCCTAACCTGGCTGGGCTGTGAAGTGGACAACCAGGTCCAGAGTTCTGACCCAACGCGTCCTGTTCAGAATGCGTCTCCCCTTCACCCCTGGTCATCTGCCTGGCGGAGGTCCCCTCATTCCGAATCTTTCCACTCAGAGACCCCCCTTGGGAGAGTCCCCTGACACCGGGGCAGAGGAAGGCGTTCTCTTGCGTTTCCACGGCCCCTGCTCATGCTACAGTCCTGACCACGTGGGCACGGGACTTGCTTTCTCCTCCGCTGGAATCTGAGCTCCAGGACCCGGCACCCAGCAGACCCTGGATTAACTTCTGCCGAAGGAACGGGACCTGCTGCCTCCCTCGCACCTATAGGTGCGAAAAACAACACACTGAAAGTAGCCTGTCACGGAAAAGCCCTATGGGAGTGTGAAGAGCTACTATCGATAATTTATGAAGGTTGAAAGCTTTTTCTTTAATAGCAGAAGAATGCTCTAAAGACCCTACAGCAGTGGTTCTCAACCTTGGCTGCACATTAGAATCACCTGGGAATCCTTTTAAAATCCTGATTTCAGAAATGGATTTTAAAAAGATTCCCAGGTGATTCTAATGTGCAGCCAAGGTTGAGAACCACTGCCCTACAGGGATCCTCGGAGCCCAAACAGCATCCGGGCATCTTTCCCGGCTGACTCCACGAGGTGCCAGGGAGTCAGCTGCTGGACCTGCCCTCGCCTATACCACAGCCCTGGGCACGCCCGGTGACGGGGCGCTTGCACTGTGAGGGGTGCAAGCTGAGAGGTGCTGTGAAGGGTGAAACCCGCCCTGGATTTCGAAGAATACCCAAAAAGAACGTAACACGTTTCATTAGTAATTTCTATATTGATGATGTGCATAAAATGGTGAATCTGAGTATTTTGGATCTATTGGGTTACGTAAACGATATTAAAATGAGCCCCAGCTGGTTTGGCTCAGTGGATAGAGCGTCAGCCTGTGGACTGAAGGGTCCCGGGTTCAATTCCGGTCAAAGGCACATGCCCAGGTTGCGGGCTCGATCCCCAGTGGGGAGCATGCAGGAGGCAGCGATCCACGATTCTCGCTCATCAATGATGTTTCTCTCTCTCTCCCTCTCCCTTCCTCTCTGACATCTACAAACATATATTTTTAAAAAATGAATGCCAAGGTCTGCTCATTTCTTGGGATTTGTTTTTTTTTTAAAGTTAAATGTATTGGGGTGACATTGGTTAACGAGGTTATGTAAGTTTCAGGTGCACAGTTCTGCGATCCATCCTCTGCATATGGCATTGTGTGCTCGCCACCCGGGGTCCAGTCGTTTCCTGTCACCAGGTATTTGGCCCCCTTCCCCCTCTTCATCCCCCACCCCACCCTTCTTCCCTCTGGTAGCCACCGTACTGCTGTCTGTGTCTACGAGTGTGTTTTGTTCATTCATTTGTTGCTGTCTGTTTTCTATCCCACACATGAGTGAAATCATATGGTTCCTGACTTTTCCCATCTGACTTATTTTTGCTTAGCATGACATAGTCTTAAGATGCATCCATGTTGTCGCAAATGGTGGTATTCCATCCTTTCTTATGACTGAGCACGTTCCATTGTATATATTTAGCACATCTTCTTTATCCAGTCGCCCATCAAAGGACACTTGGGTTGTTTCCACGTCTTGGGATTCTTCCCATGAAATCCTACTCCATTGTCTGTGACTCTGTCCAGGGATTTAGCCCGGTTCCCACCCACCCGCCTGGTGCCAGGAAACCCTCTGTGGGCGGGTGGAGGCGGCCGGCCGTCTTGGGAGAGCAGCCTGCCTGTCGTCTGGGCCTGAATGCACACAGGGCCAGTGTGTGAACGCGGGGCACCGTGGCCTCGATTCCGCCCTCCTGGCAACAGGAGCTCATTGTGCTGGTGGATTCCTGCCCTTATTTAGGTCAGTGGCCCCATTACCCCGGTGCCCGAGAGAGAAAGTGCCATGGGTTCTGTCTTTGCGGCTCTTTGCTACCCTGTCCCCTCTTTGCAGAAAACACCCCTTCGCGGAGGCACTGAAACTTTACACTTAGCAGCCAGAGAGTCAGTGGCTGCGTGCTGCTCACTCTCCACCCCAACCGGGCGGCCTACGCACATAGGGAATGTGTTCCCATTTGCAAAAGTTAGATACATAATTCAAAACCGACACCACCTCACGCGGGGTGGGAATCACATTCCCTGCTTCCCATCGGCAGTGCCGTTTTCCAGTTCCCACCCGAGACAAAGGCTGCCACCTGCCCCTCGCGCTGGGGCTGGGCCCGGCCCGAGGGCACCTGGGCGGTGAAAGGAGAAACCCTGTGCACATCCCCGCAGCTGGGCTCCCTGACAGCCCAGGACGTTGGTACCAGGTAAGCCAGGTCTGCTGTCCCTCCTGCGCTGGGATGCAGCCTGCGATGGGTTAGGTTCCACGGCTTGTGTCCCAGCTGATTCACTCTGGGATCAGATGCAAACTCCGTAATTCAGTTTTCTGTGCTTCTCAGGATGGACATGAAATTATTCAGATTAATTTAAAGAAAAGAGAGAGAAGGAATACACACACCTACAGGTGAACATCATCCGTGCCCCGGAAATCAGAGACAAGGGAAGGTGTCAGCTACCCCGGAGAGGACAGAATTCCCTGCCCGTTCGTCTGCTCGCGCCACCTCCCCCCGCTGCTCAGAAATGCCGAGGGCTGAGTTTCCCCTCAATTCACGTGTCACGAGGAGTTAGCTGCATCTGCGTGTGTGCTTTCTTCCTCTTTAAAAATAATCTGTGGTTTGTGTGTTTTTACACAATACAGATTAGCTGGTTGCTGAGGCGTCATTGCTCGCACACCGTCAGTCCCTGCGTTTAAAAATAAACATCACATCTGCAATGCAAAGCTCCCGCCCGCTTCTGGAGACGGGAAGGCAGTGCCCAGGCCCCCGGGGCTGTGCGGAGCTGGCACAGGTGAGGCCCTCTAACCGCAGGATTGCGACACCTGGGAGAGTCTCGGTGCCCCCAGCCTGGACCTCCCACAGCTGCCCGGGCATCCTTCTCCAGGGCACGGGGCAGGGGTCACGACAGCCTCAGGATCCCAAACCAGAAGAGGCTGCGCCCTCTGGGTACACACTGTCACCAGGAGAAGCTCCCCCTGCCCACCCTCCCGACTAACAGAAAAGAGCAACCTTGCCCAGCAGGTGTGGCTCAGTGGTTGAGTATCGACTATGATCCAGGAGGTCCTGGTTGGATTCCCAGTCAGGGCACATGTCTGGGTTGCGGGCTTGATCTGGGGAGGGGGTGTTCGGGAGGTAGCCGATCAATGATTCTCTCTCATCACTGATGTTTCTCTCTCTCTCCCTCTCCCTCTTCCTCTCTGAAATCAATACAAATATATATATTTTTTAAAAAAGAGCAACCTTGAGTCCCACGGTGAAGACACAGAATGAAGCGTGGGTGGTCCGCGCCGGCGTGGCCATTGGGATGGACAGGGCCTCGGGGTCTGGTTTCATCAGCGGGCTCAGGTCCCACCTCCTTGGATGGCTCCCACGGCCCAGGGAACTGGAGGCTTCACTGACCATCCCCAGCTGAGAGTCCTCCCGAGTGTGGGCCGAAGGTCTCACTGTGGGAAGCGAGTGGCCGTCAGCCTCTCCGACGCCACCCTTGGTGTCGGCCATGACGGAGGACTCAGCAGGCCGGGGGCAGCTGCTTCCAAACTAGCCCAGTGCCCCGTCCCCATCTCCCTGTGCTGCACGCTCTCCCACCCTCTCCCACGCTCACCTATGCAGCTGTGCCAGAAAGGCTTTGCCCACAGCCAGGGGTGGGGAGGGGGGGGAAACCTCGATTTCAGTTCTGAAGTAATGCCATCCCAGTGGCTGAGCCCGGGCCCAGGATCTGGTCCTCTCCACTCATCCTGCGGGTCCCGGCACGGGCTTAATGTTAGGACCCCTCCCCGAGCGGCCCCAGGTGACCACGGGCACTTCATTACCGACACCCATCTGGTCCTTCCAGCCTCGCCCGAGGTTAGACCTCCTGGTCAAGTTTCTGAGTCAAAGCGAATGGGGAACCTGTTTCAAGTTCAAACCCTCCGAGCGTTTTTCTGGGGAAGAGGTCAATGACCGGCAGTGACTTCAGGGAGGAGGCTGGCAGGACACCAGAATGAGGAAGCCGGCCTCTGGGTGTGGTGGGTGGAAGTCACGCTCAGCCAGCAGGTCCAGCGCCAGAAGGCGGAGGCCAGGAAGGATATGTGGTGACGTGGGGGTGGGCTTCTCCTCTCTAAAAATAACCCGATGATGGAGCGCCAGGCATCACCCCCTCACCCCCCGCCCCCCATGCTCTCAGAGCGGCTGCTTCACGTCTGGGCCGGGATCAGGGCCAGTCTGTGTGCCAGGCTCCCTTCAGGTATCAGACCGGAGAAGCAAACTGAACCCCCAGGCACGGGGAAGCAGGTGGAAGGAGCCCTCAGTTCTCACAAGTCCACGCAGGCCAACCCGGGGGCTGGGTCCTGCTCCCAGGTCCCCCCACGTGGGGCTGGGGCTGAAGAATGAATGAGACACACGGCCTTTGGAAAGCCAAGCAGGAACCATTGCTTGGTCAGGCGCACACTGATTCTTGTCTCATGGCGTCACGGGACTTGAGGGTGGAGACAGATCCGGGGCCAAGCCATGAGTCGCTGAGCTGGACACAGAGGGTGGTGCTGGCTGCACGTTTTCCATCCGCCCCAGGAGCCCTGCCTGCATTTCTCACCTGCATCTCACCCACGTCCGAGAGGCTCCTGTTCCTTCCTTAGTTTATAAGTGGGGAAACTGAGGCACAGGGAGCTGATGTAAA
Source organism: Myotis brandtii (assembly GCF_000412655.1). Classification (NCBI taxonomy): domain Eukaryota; kingdom Metazoa; phylum Chordata; class Mammalia; order Chiroptera; family Vespertilionidae; genus Myotis; species Myotis brandtii. The sequence goes on from NW_005359881.1 coordinate 954,556, forward strand.
TCCTGACAGCGTGGGACAGGGTGCAGGATTTGAACCAAGTCCACTTGAGGACCTCTGCTCTGAACCTCAGTGAGTTAAACAGCCTCAGGAAGAAAGGTGAGCCATTCATTCCCGGAAGCCCGGCCTCTCCGTCAGCTGGGGTAGCAGGAGGGTGAGCATCTCCTTCTCTCCCCGAAGCGCTGAGCCCACTGGAGCCCCGCCCACCACAGGGACTCAACAAACACCGACCGACAGCAAGATCCTCACGTTCCAAAGCAGACAACACAACCAGGAACTTCAAAAACATTGAGCAAAACCAGTGTCCGCTGATGACATAGAGAAGTGCGACATGAGGCCATGGTCACTGCACATTCAACAACACCAGCATTAGGATTTCAAGACTAAAGGAACCATTCACTGATGTTTTTCAAGGACGTGGCATTTTTTAAAAAATCCCTACTTTTCAACCAGACAAGCGTTCCATCCTTCAGAATTCAGATTCTCTCACTTTGAGATTCCACAGGCGGGGTGGGCCGATCAGTACATATATTTTTGAGGACCACACAGTGCCAGGCACTGGGCTAGGCCCCTCCCCCTCAGCCCCTGGCTGTCTCTGCTGCATCTCACGTCCCTTGGGGGACTGATAGGATGGAAATGGCCTGACACCTACGCACAGCAACCCCAGAGGCAGGAGGGGGGCGGCGTACCACCAGGGCACCCGTTACCGTATCAGCCAGCCCAGGGTTCCCACAGCATCTGTCCAGCTGAGGCCACTGAATGACACTCCGTCTGCCACGCATTCAACGGAAAGTTTCTAAACACAGAAATCAGCATTTGCTAACAAGTTGTTATAAAGCATTTCCAAATATGAAATTATAGAAACCCCCCAAAACATGGAACATGCATAATAAAACATCGGAAGTCACCAATGGGCCTCCTAGGCATTCATCTCCTCATTTTCCAAACATATTTAAAAATAAATATGTGTAATTAGCCAGTTACATATTTCAGAGCTCGGTGTGTGTGTGTGTGTGTGTGTGTGTGTGTGTGTGTGTGTCGATATTAAAATGAGCCCCAGCTGGTTTGGCTCAGTGGATAGAGCGTCAGCCTGTGGACTGAAGGGTCCCGGGTTCAATTCCGGTCAAAGGCACATGCCCAGGTTGCGGGCTCGATCCCCAGTGGGGAGCATGCAGGAGGCAGCGATCCACGATTCTCGCTCATCAATGATGTTTCTCTCTCTCTCCCTCTCCCTTCCTCTCTGACATCTACAAACATATATTTTTAAAAAATGAATGCCAAGGTCTGCTCATTTCTTGGGATTTGTTTTTTTTTTAAAGTTAAATGTATTGGGGTGACATTGGTTAACGAGGTTATGTAAGTTTCAGGTGCACAGTTCTGCGATCCATCCTCTGCATATGGCATTGTGTGCTCGCCACCCGGGGTCCAGTCGTTTCCTGTCACCAGGTATTTGGCCCCCTTCCCCCTCTTCATCCCCCACCCCACCCTTCTTCCCTCTGGTAGCCACCGTACTGCTGTCTGTGTCTACGAGTGTGTTTTGTTCATTCATTTGTTGCTGTCTGTTTTCTATCCCACACATGAGTGAAATCATATGGTTCCTGACTTTTCCCATCTGACTTATTTTTGCTTAGCATGACATAGTCTTAAGATGCATCCATGTTGTCGCAAATGGTGGTATTCCATCCTTTCTTATGACTGAGCACGTTCCATTGTATATATTTAGCACATCTTCTTTATCCAGTCGCCCATCAAAGGACACTTGGGTTGTTTCCACGTCTTGGGATTCTTCCCATGAAATCCTACTCCATTGTCTGTGACTCTGTCCAGGGATTTAGCCCGGTTCCCACCCACCCGCCTGGTGCCAGGAAACCCTCTGTGGGCGGGTGGAGGCGGCCGGCCGTCTTGGGAGAGCAGCCTGCCTGTCGTCTGGGCCTGAATGCACACAGGGCCAGTGTGTGAACGCGGGGCACCGTGGCCTCGATTCCGCCCTCCTGGCAACAGGAGCTCATTGTGCTGGTGGATTCCTGCCCTTATTTAGGTCAGTGGCCCCATTACCCCGGTGCCCGAGAGAGAAAGTGCCATGGGTTCTGTCTTTGCGGCTCTTTGCTACCCTGTCCCCTCTTTGCAGAAAACACCCCTTCGCGGAGGCACTGAAACTTTACACTTAGCAGCCAGAGAGTCAGTGGCTGCGTGCTGCTCACTCTCCACCCCAACCGGGCGGCCTACGCACATAGGGAATGTGTTCCCATTTGCAAAAGTTAGATACATAATTCAAAACCGACACCACCTCACGCGGGGTGGGAATCACATTCCCTGCTTCCCATCGGCAGTGCCGTTTTCCAGTTCCCACCCGAGACAAAGGCTGCCACCTGCCCCTCGCGCTGGGGCTGGGCCCGGCCCGAGGGCACCTGGGCGGTGAAAGGAGAAACCCTGTGCACATCCCCGCAGCTGGGCTCCCTGACAGCCCAGGACGTTGGTACCAGGTAAGCCAGGTCTGCTGTCCCTCCTGCGCTGGGATGCAGCCTGCGATGGGTTAGGTTCCACGGCTTGTGTCCCAGCTGATTCACTCTGGGATCAGATGCAAACTCCGTAATTCAGTTTTCTGTGCTTCTCAGGATGGACATGAAATTATTCAGATTAATTTAAAGAAAAGAGAGAGAAGGAATACACACACCTACAGGTGAACATCATCCGTGCCCCGGAAATCAGAGACAAGGGAAGGTGTCAGCTACCCCGGAGAGGACAGAATTCCCTGCCCGTTCGTCTGCTCGCGCCACCTCCCCCCGCTGCTCAGAAATGCCGAGGGCTGAGTTTCCCCTCAATTCACGTGTCACGAGGAGTTAGCTGCATCTGCGTGTGTGCTTTCTTCCTCTTTAAAAATAATCTGTGGTTTGTGTGTTTTTACACAATACAGATTAGCTGGTTGCTGAGGCGTCATTGCTCGCACACCGTCAGTCCCTGCGTTTAAAAATAAACATCACATCTGCAATGCAAAGCTCCCGCCCGCTTCTGGAGACGGGAAGGCAGTGCCCAGGCCCCCGGGGCTGTGCGGAGCTGGCACAGGTGAGGCCCTCTAACCGCAGGATTGCGACACCTGGGAGAGTCTCGGTGCCCCCAGCCTGGACCTCCCACAGCTGCCCGGGCATCCTTCTCCAGGGCACGGGGCAGGGGTCACGACAGCCTCAGGATCCCAAACCAGAAGAGGCTGCACCCTCTGGGTACACACTGTCACCAGGAGAAGCTCCCCCTGCCCACCCTCCCGACTAACAGAAAAGAGCAACCTTGCCCAGCAGGTGTGGCTCAGTGGTTGAGTATCGACTATGATCCAGGAGGTCCTGGTTGGATTCCCAGTCAGGGCACATGTCTGGGTTGCGGGCTTGATCTGGGGAGGGGGTGTTCGGGAGGTAGCCGATCAATGATTCTCTCTCATCACTGATGTTTCTCTCTCTCTCCCTCTCCCTCTTCCTCTCTGAAATCAATACAAATATATATATTTTTTAAAAAAGAGCAACCTTGAGTCCCACGGTGAAGACACAGAATGAAGCGTGGGTGGTCCGCGCCGGCGTGGCCATTGGGATGGACAGGGCCTCGGGGTCTGGTTTCATCAGCGGGCTCAGGTCCCACCTCCTTGGATGGCTCCCACGGCCCAGGGAACTGGAGGCTTCACTGACCATCCCCAGCTGAGAGTCCTCCCGAGTGTGGGCCGAAGGTCTCACTGTGGGAAGCGAGTGGCCGTCAGCCTCTCCGACGCCACCCTTGGTGTCGGCCATGACGGAGGACTCAGCAGGCCGGGGGCAGCTGCTTCCAAACTAGCCCAGTGCCCCGTCCCCATCTCCCTGTGCTGCACGCTCTCCCACCCTCTCCCACGCTCACCTATGCAGCTGTGCCAGAAAGGCTTTGCCCACAGCCAGGGGTGGGGAGGGGGGGGAAACCTCGATTTCAGTTCTGAAGTAATGCCATCCCAGTGGCTGAGCCCGGGCCCAGGATCTGGTCCTCTCCACTCATCCTGCGGGTCCCGGCACGGGCTTAATGTTAGGACCCCTCCCCGAGCGGCCCCAGGTGACCACGGGCACTTCATTACCGACACCCATCTGGTCCTTCCAGCCTCGCCCGAGGTTAGACCTCCTGGTCAAGTTTCTGAGTCAAAGCGAATGGGGAACCTGTTTCAAGTTCAAACCCTCCGAGCGTTTTTCTGGGGAAGAGGTCAATGACCGGCAGTGACTTCAGGGAGGAGGCTGGCAGGACACCAGAATGAGGAAGCCGGCCTCTGGGTGTGGTGGGTGGAAGTCACGCTCAGCCAGCAGGTCCAGCGCCAGAAGGCGGAGGCCAGGAAGGATATGTGGTGACGTGGGGGTGGGCTTCTCCTCTCTAAAAATAACCCGATGATGGAGCGCCAGGCATCACCCCCTCACCCCCCGCCCCCCATGCTCTCAGAGCGGCTGCTTCACGTCTGGGCCGGGATCAGGGCCAGTCTGTGTGCCAGGCTCCCTTCAGGTATCAGACCGGAGAAGCAAACTGAACCCCCAGGCACGGGGAAGCAGGTGGAAGGAGCCCTCAGTTCTCACAAGTCCACGCAGGCCAACCCGGGGGCTGGGTCCTGCTCCCAGGTCCCCCCACGTGGGGCTGGGGCTGAAGAATGAATGAGACACACGGCCTTTGGAAAGCCAAGCAGGAACCATTGCTTGGTCAGGCGCACACTGATTCTTGTCTCATGGCGTCACGGGACTTGAGGGTGGAGACAGATCCGGGGCCAAGCCATGAGTCGCTGAGCTGGACACAGAGGGTGGTGCTGGCTGCACGTTTTCCATCCGCCCCAGGAGCCCTGCCTGCATTTCTCACCTGCATCTCACCCACGTCCGAGAGGCTCCTGTTCCTTCCTTAGTTTATAAGTGGGGAAACTGAGGCACAGGGAGCTGATGTAAATCCTGACAGCGTGGGACAGGGTGCAGGATTTGAACCAAGTCCACTTGAGGACCTCTGCTCTGAACCTCAGTGAGTTAAACAGCCTCAGGAAGAAAGGTGAGCCATTCATTCCCGGAAGCCCGGCCTCTCCGTCAGCTGGGGTAGCAGGAGGGTGAGCATCTCCTTCTCTCCCCGAAGCGCTGAGCCCACTGGAGCCCCGCCCACCACAGGGACTCAACAAACACCGACCGACAGCAAGATCCTCACGTTCCAAAGCAGACAACACAACCAGGAACTTCAAAAACATTGAGCAAAACCAGTGTCCGCTGATGACATAGAGAAGTGCGACATGAGGCCATGGTCACTGCACATTCAACAACACCAGCATTAGGATTTCAAGACTAAAGGAACCATTCACTGATGTTTTTCAAGGACGTGGCATTTTTTAAAAAATCCCTACTTTTCAACCAGACAAGCGTTCCATCCTTCAGAATTCAGATTCTCTCACTTTGAGATTCCACAGGCGGGGTGGGCCGATCAGTACATATATTTTTGAGGACCACACAGTGCCAGGCACTGGGCTAGGCCCCTCCCCCTCAGCCCCTGGCTGTCTCTGCTGCATCTCACGTCCCTTGGGGGACTGATAGGATGGAAATGGCCTGACACCTACGCACAGCAACCCCAGAGGCAGGAGGGGGGCGGCGTACCACCAGGGCACCCGTTACCGTATCAGCCAGCCCAGGGTTCCCACAGCATCTGTCCAGCTGAGGCCACTGAATGACACTCCGTCTGCCACGCATTCAACGGAAAGTTTCTAAACACAGAAATCAGCATTTGCTAACAAGTTGTTATAAAGCATTTCCAAATATGAAATTATAGAAACCCCCCAAAACATGGAACATGCATAATAAAACATCGGAAGTCACCAATGGGCCTCCTAGGCATTCATCTCCTCATTTTCCAAACATATTTAAAAATAAATATGTGTAATTAGCCAGTTACATATTTCAGAGCTCGGTGTGTGTGTGTGTGTGTGTGTGTGTGTGTGTGTGTGTGTTTAGTGCAAACCACTCATTTCAGCCAAAGAAAAATACGGCCTTAACTCTCACCACCAGTTGACTGCAGATCTCACCTGAGGGAGGGAAGGGCCCGGTTGAAGTTTTGCCTTTTATTTATTTATTTAAAAAAAATATGTTTTTATTAATTTTAGACAGAGAAGAAGGGAGAGGGAGAGAGAGAGGCAGAAACATCGATGAGAGAGAAACATCGATCCACTGCCTCCTGCATGCCCCCTACTGGGAATAGAGCCCACAATCGGGGCGGTGTCCTGATCGGGAATTGAACCAATGGCCTCTTGGTGGATGTGATGACGCTCAATCCATTGAGCAGCACCGCCTGCGCATGTTTTGGTTTTTATTGACGCTGATCACTGGCCACAGCCTGTGGCATCACCAGGCGCTCCCTCCCTCCCCCAGGACTGGAGGACAGCTGCCCAGCCTCCCCATCTCAGCTGCAGTCACAATGCTGCCAGCTGCAATGTCCTACCTGTCAACAGAGTTAGGGGAATCGAAGGCCATTACCACTACCCCTAGGCCAGTGATGGTGAACCTTTTGAGCTCGGCGTGTCAGCATTTTGAAAAGCCCTAACTTAACTCTGGTGCGGTGTCACATATAGAAATTTTTTGATATTTGCAACCATAGTAAAACAAAGACTTATATTTTTGATACTTATTTTATATATTTAAATGCCATTTAACAAAGAAAAATCAACCAAAAAAAATGAGTTCGCGTGTCACCTCTGACACGCATGTCATAGGTTCGCCATCACTGCCCTAGGCTGACCTCAACGCTGTGCTGGCAGGTGCCAGACACACGGAAGGACCGATAAGATGACATCCTTATGACTGACATGGGGAGAACAGAAAATGCCCCTTCCTGCTCACTCCCGGCCTCATCATCCAACACAATCGTTATTGCCCAAATGATTATCAAGAAGCTCTCCGCATCCTGTAGTAAAAATAACAGGGCTTATTTAGAAAACGGAGAGACAGACCATACGAAACGGATGCAAATTTGTACCCAGCGGATTAACAAAGCAAGTAACAATTACAATTTTAAAAACGACCCGCACAGTTAAAAGCGAGTTAAATTACTAACAAGTGGAGAAATAGGACTGGCAGATAGATATTTATATGCTTGTCTTCACAGCAGCATTATTCGCAACCGCCAAATGGCGGGAAACCACGTGCCTACAGGCAGATGGACGGGGAACAAAATATGGTGCATTGTTCAGCCTTAAACAGAAAGGGATCGTGGACACAGGCCACAACATGGGTGAGCCCGAGGCTATGATGTGAAGTGAGACAGCCAGTCACAAAGGCCAAAGGCTGTATAATCCCACTTACATGAGGGTCTTGTAGTCACACCACAGAGACAGAAAGTAAAGGTGGTTGCCAGGAGCTGGGGGGAGAGAGGGGATGGGAGTTCCTGTTTAATGGGGATGGAGTCTCAATTGGGGAAGATGAAAGAACTTCTAGAGATGCCGGGTGGTGATGGTTGCACAGCAATGTAAATTTTTTTTTGCATTTTTTTTAACTAATTAGTTTTCTTTCTCTTTTTAAAATATATTTTTATTGGTTTCAGAGAGGAAGGGAGAGGGAGAGAGAGATAGAAATATCAATGATGAGAGAGAATCATTGATTGGTTGCCTCCTACACACCGACACTGGGGATTGAGCCGAAACCTGGGCATGTGCCCTGACCGGGAATCGAACCGTGACCTCCTGGTTCATAGGTTGATGCTCAACCACTGAGCCATGCTGGCCGGGCCAATGTAAATGTTCCTAATGCCAACGAACTATATACTCAAAAGTGGTTAAAATGGTAAGTTTTATGTTATGTATGTTACACCACAATTTTAATTTTTTTTTTTTTTTTAAAGAAAGAAGACTTCACAGAAAATTCTAAAACCTAGGGTGGCCTGACTGAGGAGGCGGTGTGGAGGGAGGAGTCAGGCTGGTGGCCTGCAATGACAGAGCTGAGAAGCGTGCAAAACCGCCTCCGAAACAGAGCACGCAGCAAACGCACCAGGAACAAGGGGAGCGGGCCTGTGCTCGGCTATGGCTGGCAGAGTCCGGCTGCCAAGATGAATATGCGGCAACCACGGACTTCACGGTGTACAGCATCCGCCCACAGGAACAGCCACCACAGCCTCCGACCGACCCCGTGCGACTCACGTGTTGTAGCAAAAACAGTTTGGTGTTCAGCATTTCCAATAATAGTTCCTGAGACGACTGAAAGAATGATTTGCTTAACTAAATTTTAAACAATCCAAATTTTGCATATACCCCAGCGACGGCGATGACCCTGCCTACCCCTCCACCCACACAAATGCACACCCATGCGTCCTTAACTGCACATGTATTTTGAGTGACTTTTTAAAAATATATATATATTTTATTGATTTTTTACAGAGAGGAAGGGAGAGGGATAGAGAGTTAGAAACATCGATGAAAGAGAAACGTTGATCAGCTGCCTCTTGCACACCCCCTACTGGGGATGTGCCCGCAACCAAGGTACATGCCCTTAACTGGAATCAAACCCGGAACCCTTCAGTCTGCAGGCCGACACTCTATCCACTGAGCCAAACGGGTTAGGGCTATTTTGAGTGACTTTTAACTGCTTGCCTCAAATCATTCTCTTTCCCTTAGACCCATGGTTGGCAAACTGCAGCTCGCGAGCCACATGTGGCTCTTTGGCCCCTTGAGTGTGGCTCTTCCTAAGCCTTAGGAGTACCCTAATTAAGTTAATAACAATGTACCTACCTATATAGTTTAAGTTTAAAAAATTTAGCTCTCAAAAGAAATTTCAATCGTTGCACTGTTGATATTTGGCTCTGTTGACTAATGAGTTTGCCAACCACTGATCTAGATGAGTGTCAACTGGGCTGACTGGGCACTTCAAGTCTCTGCCACGTATCTGTTCCATGCCAGTAGCTACCTCAGGAATGTCCTCATGGAGATGACAGAAACACAAGAAAGAGCAAGGCCTCTCGAGTTGTAGACTTAGAAGCACCATACTTGCTTTTTAGAGAGGGAGGAGGAAGAGGGCGAGAGGAGGGGCTGACCCCACTTGGGATAAACTTTCCGGGTCAGGGGCGCCAGCCTGCCTCAGAGCCCTTTTCCC